>NC_089762.1:10306988-10404488 GCF_040412425.1 Macrobrachium rosenbergii | reverse complement strand
AACAATGGAGCTATATTTAAACTGCAATGTAGATAGATATCACTGTTCTATATATAAACCTAAGAACTGAAGAACTTCGCAATGGTAAGTGAACGATTCACACTTTGGTTAAAGGACATGTTATGCGGTAGTTTTGTATGTACTCAAAGGAACTTGGTTTAAATAAATGGATGTATGTATGATATTCCGCATTATTACCAAGAAAATTTGAGCTCAGCGCATTTCATATGGGAAAATGCAGTCAGTCTTTTAACTACCATTGCTTCTTTTCTTGTGCATATGCGCTTGAGAATTTAGTAGTTTTGTTACTTCGTGCTTAAAGAGTGCCTAACGAAAACTTGAATTATGGAACACTGTGCCTACAATTAAAGAGGGTGTGGAGTACACGTCTATGCATAACCGTAGCTTGACTTCAGATGTAATAGTGAATAACGGAGGGGAAGCAGTTCGAGTAATAATGTAAAGAAGGTCGCGTGTCTTTCAGGTGAGAAAATTATGAATTGCATTTAGTGCCACACCACCCTTGTAGCCATTCAGTGGGTACCGGAACCAGTGCTCGTAGGAGTGCGCTGACAGATCCGCTCTCATTCATTAACTAACTAAACTTGCGCACGTGGGCTGCTGTCAGTAGATATCTGCATACTCAAAGCAGTCGATAAAACTCTTTTGGGATTTCATGTTGCTTAATCTAGAGAACATTTCAAGCACAGCTGAGTTTACCCCCGTATAAATGACTTGGACTCTAACCGGAACTACAGAATAAATCAATGTGGAATAGTAATTGGAAACATGAAAATGATCAATATTTTTTTATGATTAGTATTCTGACGGGTATGCAAATGATTTTTAACTATAACATTCAACTGTGATATAGCTGTCTTTAACGAATTCAAACAGAACGAGAGAAAATTATAAAAAGAAAAAATAAGACTGTGTCATCTGCAATCTGTGAAGTGCTTATACCTCTGGCAACGGTAAACCCCGATATATATAGTACTTATCCTATTTTTATTTATTTGCGACGTTACATTAATTACATATTATATATATTGCAGACGGTTGGTATTAGAATGTTATTATAAAAGTAAAACAGGTTAATTTGTGGCAAAACCACCAAACAAACGCTCTATCCCATTGATTGTTTACGTTTTCGCGCGTCCAGTAGCATGCTACAGTCGAGGATTATGTACTGTACAGTACAGTAGTACTCTACTAACCCTGCTACAAAGGATTACCGTCTTGAAAGCCCTCCGGATTGTGGGAAGTGTGAGACCTCATCTCCGCCGTAATCAAAGGGTTAAAGTAGTACACATGTGGAATACGTTAAGAAACTGAAATCTGTTGAAACTGTTGACCTTGATGATTTTAAAAAACTTAGTTTTACTAGAAAATTTCAAGGATAACGTATCCCCAGAGGTTGAAGTATATATGGAAGAGAGATGTAAAAAGTCTTTTGCAGGCGTGATTAGGTTGGCAGATGAGTACATCCTAATTCATAATAGAAAAATGAAGCCCACAGAAGTTAATTAATTAATAACAGACAGGGAATCCTTAGCGGTTATAGATGCCCTAAGCTGGGCCTGAGGAATTTCAGATGTACTGATCACTCAGCTGTTATAGAAATGCTGAAGTTCCGAATTTCTCTGGAAGTAGGCTACGTTGGCTTATAACTGCCCAAAATTATGAGATAGAATTGATGTTTGTTCCAGGCAAAGTAAGTAAAGTTGCAGACGCATAACCGAGATATACATCAGCAAGAAACATCGTCTAGTGAAGCCGTAAATAAAGTATTTGTAATGATTCCACAGGGGAGCCATTGAAAGCACATTTTATGAAGGCAAGACAATGATTTGAAGGAAATAGCAGAGCATGTGGCTAATATAATGACAAGAAAATAGATCCTCAAAGAGAGAGTTATGCAAGAAGACTGGATGCCCAATTGATGAATTAAATATAACAGATGGAATGTTATGTTGACTATGTCAGAAACATGACCGGCATCAATCATTCAACAAGATGGTATTTCTTAAATACAGTCTTGTGAAATGATCGAGAATATTTCCATTGGAAGGTGCTATATAAGGATGTCAATAATTATGTGAAGAGTTGTAATGTTTGCAATATTTATAAAGAAAGAACGGATAAAGAAGTACCCTTCAGCAAATATCCTATTCTGCAAATTCCAGTTGAAAGAGTAGCCATAGATATCATCAATAACCTTCACACTACAAGCAGAGAAAATAAGAATTAGTTGGTTTTGTGGCAAAATTTCCGAGGTTAAGTGCACTAACTTCGAATTTACGTTTTCTTTGACTGCAAGGGGAATATTTAGGAAACAAAGAGATGTAGAGTAAATTTCTGAAATGTATTATTGTCATTTCAGGTAAAACTCTTCGAAATGAAGGAAACAATGTTGAAAATAATCGTCATGAGTATGCAAGTTATATAAATACAGGTTTTGACTGGTGTAATGAAGACAGTCAATACAGGAAGTTTACCGAGGATAGAGGACAGATGAACTTGATAGACGAATATGCTGGAATAAAAACTGAATACGAAGCCACAGAAATCAATTAGGAAGTCTGTTTAAGGAACTGAAAGCGATAGACACAACCCTAGAACAAAACCCAAAATTATGCAATCCAGATACAGAATCCTTGCTACGGAATGTAATCAAAGATGCGCTTCAAGAAATAGAAGAATCGTACATGCCAGACAAACAAGAGCCTAGAGAGGACTACCAATAATTGCTGCTATTATTTCAGGAGGTTTGCCAGTAGTATTTGGAATTTCTAGCCAAATTCAACTACTATCTCTTCAAGGGAAAATTTCCTCGAAAGAAGAACAAGTAAATGGGATAAGCGTGGAAATGCTAGACACCAAAACAAATATAAGAAATGCACAACAACTCCTAGCAGAACTAATGAACAGAGAAGAAATGTTAGGACAAATATGAAGTGACTTAAAAAATATGTTTCCTGACCATGAATTTTATTTTCACTATAATCACCCTTAAAATAGAAGTAAAGAGAGCTGGGGACGAATTACAGGATTTTGTTAATAGTTTTGTGACAGCTTCTCACGGAAGTCTCTACAAACTTGTTACCAGTGAAAGATTTGCAAGAAATAATTACTAACACAAAACTTAAATATAACAAGTACCCCATATTTCCCATTGGACTTAACACCCTCAGCCTTTTCTTAGAGCTGCTTTAACTAACGAAGGCTTACTAATTAGCCTACTATTCCAGTATACTCTTTTACCTCTTTTCTACTTGTGTTGCATACTGAACATACAGAACTACTTATTCAGGAAGACACTAACATTCACATTGAGGAAGTTACTAATACCATCTGTGACGCAAATCAATTATAATTCACAAGCCAAAGACAACCTGCCTATAAAAGCGCTCTCTTATACATAATCAGGACATCCATTCATGCCAATTTCAGAAAGTGCAGATTCAAGAAATTAAGATCACTAATCTACAAGATTTCATTTATGTTTTTAACCCAAAGAGGGACACCTTTCGAATTAAATGTAAAGTCACATATGCAAGGGTTTGCAATTTGAGGATCCATCGAGGATATGAAATTAATGCGAAGGATGTGTTTATTCTAGAAACGAAAGTTAAAGCAGAGCAACATCGATTTAAGTCATGAAACAAAACCTTCAATATTTCAAAATTATTCTTACAGTCCGTAGAAGAGAAGCAAGACGCCCAGTTCAGGATGGTCAAGGATTACGTCACTCTCCGCTACACTGTGATAATGGCTCTAGCAATGTTCACCGTAGTCTTCGTTATGAGTTATCAGTGAAAGAAGGATATAGAAGGTTAAGGAACAAGTTCTCCCTAAGATGTAGGACTGAGGACTAAGTGGAGTTGATGTAACTTGAGAGTTAATCTGGCTAAAATATTTTGAGGATTAAGACTTATTTGCAGTAATTTAGTAGTATGCTAGAATTTTGCTAAGATATTTTGAAGTTGCTTACTGCATTACACTTATGTTTGCAGAGATACTGTTAGCGACTTATTTGCTTTTCAGTTATGTTTCAACTTGTTTGAATTTACATTTTGAATTGATATTTGCTTTGATATTTTTAGTTTGATTTTATGAAATATGTCAATTTGATTTGTGCCTAATATGTGTACTGGTTAATGTTATCTTGCTTTAGTTTAGTTAGACGCTGCCATAGTCAGCTAGGTAGCCTGGCCGAGACAGTTACGGAGAGAGAGAGAGAATTATAGAAATGCAGAGATACTAATATAGAAAATGATATGGAGACTATCATAAAGAGTGAGAAACGTGGTCTTACAGCTATGAATCAGACTCTTGAGAAGAAAGTGGACAGTGTTATTTCAGCGCTAAGACAAAACAGAAATTTTACGACTGTTCTCAGCCAGGTAGTGACAGGCCTACTCAGCGAATACCAATACGATAAGCTCGTGAAAAACAGCTTGCAAACTGCCTGTTGTGAATTCGCCATCAAAAGGAAGGAAATGGTGAAAGAAGAATGGATGGTGAATGGTGAACGGGTGAGGCGGTGACGCAGTGGTGAAGGGACACGTAACTGACACGTCTGGTGAACAATGACATAGTCGACGCGTCCATGAACTGTCACGTAACAAAACGTCACCATCCAAACACTATAAAGGGGGAAGGAGGAGAAGGGACAGACAGAGTTAGAGAACTGTAATGGTGCAGTATGTGATTGTGTGTGTGTGTGTGTGTGTGTGTGTGTGTGTGTGTGTGTATATATATATATATATATATATATATATATATATATATATATATATATATATATATATATATATATATATATATATATATATATAATAAAATATACTGTATATATAATAAAGAATTATGTCTTTCAGTTTCCTTCCTATTATATGAAAGCAAGCCTAATATGTGTTTATGAGAAACATTACCTAAATGTAGTGGGTAGATATTATTCTAGAGGGTGCTGTATAGATGGCATAGCAACAGCGTGTGTGAAGCCATGTTGCAGAGTACTTGGCTATATGTTGCTTTAGGCAGTTCTGCCTTCTTTAAAATATTATTAAAGATCAGTGTCAGTGTAATCTGGTAAGTCTGTACTATATACATTCTGTAGGAATGTTTAGCCTAATGTTGTACGATATGTTTTCCCGATTGTGTGTATCTCTTTTACACGGAGTCGGGCAAGGACAGTACTGGCTCATCCCTTGATCTGTAACCATCTACTCAACATTAAAGGAACCAATTATTGCCGAGTATGTCTCAACCTGCTTACATGGCGCAGTGATTCTCTTTCTACAGCAGGACCTACAAGATGCTAAGACGAGCCCTCACAGTACACCCAGGGGCACAGCAAGACGTTCCCCAGGGCACTGCAAGCAGGAATGCAACACCGGCACGCCGGCGCAACGAGGCACAGGACTTGTTACAGGCTTTGGTTGGCCTCATGGCTCAAGGAAGGCCACATGGATCAGCCTCGGCAGGTGTCCGGCGATGTGCCCTGATAAGTGTAGCTATGAGATGACACAAAGCAGTTTTCGAGAATGGTGCCGCTCTATGAGCGATTGGCTGGCCTTAGGAAAACGTTTCAGGAGAGAATGCACTTATCAGTATACGGTTAAACTGCGATGAGAAACTAAGGATGGCTATAGATGCAACACACTCAGAGGCTCAGTGGAACTCATTAACGTCCTCTGAGGCATTTGACAAACTGGAGGAGATTACAACGAAGTCCATTAATAAGGCAGTGGCGTGGGACAAGTTTTTCAGCGCAACAAGGCGACCAAGAAACCGCGAAATCCTTTGTGCACAGGTCCCAACGATTGGCCTTTAGATTGTGGGTTTAAATGTCCTCACTGCCGTGCTGATCTGAATGATTTTGTGTTAGTTCAGCGGATAACAAGTGGTTTTAAGCAATGTGGGACTTAAGCAAGAAATCCTACAGGATCATGAAAATTTCAATACTGTGCAGAAACTGTTACGCAAATGAAATTTATGAATCCGCAGAAAAGGATAGTATTAGCATCATGAAGAGCAAACGTTGCTAGTTTGGTAAAAGGGATGAGATAGGCTCAGGCCTAGTTGAAAGTGGGGTAGAAAGTGATAGTAAAGTTATTGCTAGCTATAGGTCTAACAGTGGTGACAAGGGACGCGGCCGGGGCCGTGGCTGTTCGAAACCAACTGGCAGCAGTAAGTCAGATGCCAGGTGTAAAAAGTGTGGTGGTCGTTCTCATTGGCAGGAAAATGCCCTGCTGATAATGTTAAATGTTTTCAGTGTGGTATTATGGGGCACTTTGCTAAATTCTGTCATCAAGGGACACAAGGGCCCAAAACGGCGCCTATTGTGGATGCGTCTGTGACATCATGCACTATTGCTTATCCACCTGCGGATAAAGGCAGGTAGGCCTATGTGCGGCAGTGGGGAAACTGCCGACGGTGAAAATAAAGATTAAGCATGAGTTTTCATGTGAGAGTGTCATTGTTGAGGCTGTTCCAGACACTGGGGCAGAAGTGTGTATAGTAGGGGTAGATTTGTTACCAAAATTAAGTTTGAAGGTACCCAACCTCTCTCTGTGTAATGTAATTGTAAATCACGCAGGGGAGAAGTCATTAAAAATATACGGGACTGTTGATATGCTAATAGAATTCGGGCATAAATCAGTGAGCACTAGTGTTATTGTTGTGCAAGGTGCTACTCGTTTTATATGTCCTTGGGAGTGTAAATCACTAGGCCTAGTGCATGCAAAGTTTCCCCATCATACTGTTGCTACCGTGCATGACGTCACTCAGAAACCCACTGTGTCGACTAACCCCACCAGACGCATGAAGAAAATGGTCGCCGGGCAGGGGATGTTGGTCGTGAGCACGAGATGCCATACCCTGCCACGGAGGAAAATGTCCTAGGCTGAGGGACTGGCTGCTGCAACGTTTTGCAAGACTACTTTCAATGTTTCAAGGAACCCTTTGCCGATGATGAAAGGAGCCCTCACCACATTCACCTGAGGGAAGGTGCCACCCCTCATGCATGTCATACGCCCATACCAGTTCCTAAGCATTGGGAGGCCGATGTTAAGGCTCAGCTTGATGAAGATGTCAAATTAGGGGTAATTAGAGATTTCCTGCAGGTACAGCTACGGACTGGTGTGCCAGGATGGTAGTAGTAACAAAGAAAATGGTAAACCACGAAGGACCGTGGACTATCAAGAGCTTAATAAGAATTGCAAACGAGAAACACATCACACATGTGCTCCTTTTGATATGGTCTCAAGTGTGCCACTTCGTACATATAAAACTGTATAATTGATGCCTATGCAGGATTCCACCAGGTGCCGTTAGATGAGGAAAGCCGACAATTGACAACGTTTATTACACCATGGGGAGATACCAGTATTGTCGAACACCTATGGGTCATTGCTCGCCCCGATGCATACGAAAAGGTTCGATGACGTCATCATTGATGTACATAGGAAGTACAAGTGCATAGATGACGTATTGTTGTATGACGACAGTGTCGAGGAGCCTTTCGGCATACTTTTGATTTTTGCAGTTATGTGGAGAGAATGGGATTACGCTAAATCCGGATAAATTCCGATTTTGTCAAAGACAGGTAGAGTTTGTGGGTACGAACTGGATTGGGATAATTATAGACCTTCTAATGAGCGTATGAGTGCCATCAAGAACTTCCCCATGCCTGCCAGCCCAACGATCACGGATATAAGATCTTGGTTTGGGCTCGTGAACCAAATTGCACCTTTCGTGGCTGTAGCACCAGTAATGGAACCATTTAGGACCTTTCTCAAGAAGTCCCCATCAGGAAAATTTATTGGGACCAACGCCCAAAATAGTTTTGTTGCGGCCCGGGATAGTATTTGCAAGATGTTGGGCGACGGACTGACATATTATGATAAGACAAGGCGCACTGCTGTTGTTACTGATTGGTGCAGAGAAGGAATGGGGTTTGTTATATTGCAGCAATACTGCAGTTGCGAGGATTTCAATGCCCCTTTTGTTGTAAGGGGATGGAAACTGGCATTATGTGGCAGCAGGCACCTGACGGAGGCGGAGGCTGGCTATGCCGTCATTGAGGAAGCGGCTGCAGTAGTATGGTGCCTTAGGAAATCGAGGTTGTTTTTATTGGGATGCCCAAATTTCATCTTAATCACGGACCATAGACCTTTGGTAAAACTCTTTGGGGATAGGAGCCTGAAAGACATTGCAAACCCGAGACTACTAAGGTTGAAGGAGAAAACTATGCAATATAGTTTTACCGTAAGATATATACCAGGAAAGAAGAATTCGGCAGCTGATACATTATCAAGATACCCAGTGATTCGTAGTGAAACTACCGTCAAAGACGAAGAAGAGGAAGAACTCATGAACGGAGTTTGTATTAGCTCCATGACGTCATCACTGGCGGATGACGTCATTACTATGGACTGGGCTACCATAAGGGGGAGGCAGATAAGGATCCGGATTATTTACTATTGCAGCGACGATGTCAACGAAGGGGTTGGCCGAGCATCGAGGTTTTCAAGTGGAGCCTTGCCTAAAACCTTTTTTCAATGTACGTGATAGACTGAGTGTCATTGAAGGATTAGTCACGTATGCATATGATGAGGGGACATGTTCGTCTGGTAGTTCCGGGAGGCATTACGTACGCGCATCGCAACCAATCTACATTCGTCATCAGTCAACTGACTCCATGATCAGGAGAGCATGACAGGCGGTTTATTGGCCTGGGATTGAAGGTGACTTAGCAAATTACAGGGCACGGTGTCATGCTTGCAACGTTGCGGCACCTTCGCAACAAAGGGAAAGTATTATATATACTCCTCCCGAATATCCTTTTCAGAGAACTGTGGCTGATTTATTCCAAGTAGCAGGGAGGCATTATATGGTGTACGCCGATCGACTGACCGGATGGATGGAAATTTATTTCTTCGCTAACGAAAACTACGTCCGCGAGATTGATCCCAGTTTTTAGAAGATATTTTATGCAGTGGGGAGCACCTGAAGAAATATCAGTGGACGAGGGCACGAATCTAACGAGCATTGAAATGAAACATTTCTTCGGTAGGTGGGGGGTATCAATGAGAGTGTCGTCTGCTCACTATCCCCAGTCCAATGGGCGGGCAGAAGCTGCTGTGCGCACCGCCAAACGAACGTTAATGGGCAATGCTTTACCTAATGGAGGGCTGACAATGATAAGGTAGCTCAGGCAATATTGCAGTATAGAAATACACCACTGTGGTGGTATAGATAAGTCTCCGCACAGCTGGCCATGGGGCGCCAACTTCGAGATTCGGTGCCAATGTTTAAAAGTTATCATTTCGTCACGAGCATTGGTCAGAAACCTTGTCCAAGAAAAGAAAGAAGTGTTGCTGAGCAACGAATATCATTTAAGTACAATGAGAAAAGCCAAGGATCTTTCACCCCTACAAATAGGTGAGAGGGTAGCTATCCAAGATGTGACCACACGAGCCTGGAATAGAAGATCTGGTTATTGAAAAGAAAAGATACCGCCAATATTGCATAAGGTTGGATGGGGCTTCTCATTTCGACAAGAAATCGTAAGCATTTGAGATCCCTACCACCCACACCACCTCAGGGAAGACCCTACTCCCACCACCTCAGAGGAGACTCACCCAGTACCCAACCGAGAGAGAGTAGTGCTAGGTACGTCGTCCTCCACAGTGGCACAATGATTATATCACAGAGTAATTCGTTTTATTTGTGTTTAATAAGTGTTCCTCTTCTCATATTTACCTTGACGTATGTTTTCAGCGCGGTGTCCGAAGAACTATCTGTATTATAGCTGAATTCCTTTTGTTTTATGTGTTATTACCTCTGCCAGTTTTGTTAATTTTTGCAATTGAAAGGAGAAATTAATGCTTATGTTTTATTTGCTTTAAATGTGGAGCTGTAATCTTAGAGGGGAGGTGTAGGAATGTTTAGCCTAATGTTGTACGATATGTTTTTCCCGATTGTGTGTATCTCTCTTTACACGGAGTCGGCAACTGACAGTACTGGCTCATCCCTTGATCTGTAACCATCTACTCAACATTAAAGGAACCAATTATTGCCGAGTATGTCTCAACCTGCTTACACATTCATTAGTCTATAATGTTATATTATGTTAGCCTATGTACCTATACTTACCGGAGTTATTGTGAAACCTCTGGTTGCTGTCCAAATGAGTGGCAGCAGACTAACCACCCAGGGAAGCGTGTCCAAACTAGGGTATAATATATCCCTAGCCTATCCTACCACGAAGTGATCAACGTGTCGATTTAACCAAAGTAACCTCGTAAGTTTAATGTAGGCTAATGCTTGTCGGCCAAGCCATTACAAGAACAGAGAGGGAGAGAGAGAACAGTAGAGCATAGCTGGGTGATGCGCGGTGTGTACGAAAGCATAACCCATACCACAGTGATTGACGGGACTTGGAATTTTTCACAGCTCTCTCTCGCACTTAGTTGCTTTCCAAGTCCAAGTTTGGACTTTGTCAAAAATTGCCATTTATTCCCCTTGAATAAAATTTCCTAGTTTTCTTGAATACTTATTTTTTATGTATTTCCCAGTTTCTATGAAAAATACGTTGATGTGATTGTTTTGCTCCACAGAAGAAGTTTTTATTATATTAACTATAGCAAACAGTTTGTATAAATTAGTACATTAATATTTAAAGTAGTAAAACACCTTTTTCGCAAATTTTATCCATCTCTATAAAATTAAATGACGTCTGATTGCAGTGTTGTCAAACTTCTTCCTGTGGAGAATGTATATGTTATTTTCTTGTTGTAAGGGCACATGCCAGTAGTTTAAGCTTGCCTTCTGGACGAAACCCTTTTTTTTTTTGTATGTTGGGTTACGATTAAACAACTTAATGTTTGTGTTTTAGTTGATGGTTTGTTACGTAACCCTGTAGTTTTGTAGATGTGACAACTGTGCTATCCAATATACTCCTCCCGAGTTTTCTTCCAGGGTGAGAACATGAAGCTCTGCCTGTTTCGCAGCAAACTCCAGAAAGGCAAGTTAGAGAAGAAGTACTCGTAAAATCCAGCCCCATCACCTCGTGAACTGTCGTCGTGATTGCAGTAATTTTTCATAAGAATATTCTGAAATCCCCCTTTTTGGCCATTTATGTTTTCCTCTATCGAAGTAACGTAACGTTTTGTCAATTTTTTGCAGTAATATGTTAATGTTTTCTTGCTTCTTAATGTAACTTGGATGATTGTTGTGTCCTTTAAATATTAATTATATGTGTTAAACTTTTTAAATGCGTATTTGTGAACCCGTGTGGCATCACCCAAAAAGAATTGGTGCAGGAAATATAGTTGATTGTTTCTCAACTGCACTTTGTTGGAAAGAATATAATGTTTCTTGACTTCATGGTACATTTAAGTAAGTTAGTAAACTCCTCAGCACTGTAACTTGGTCTCATTCAAAGCTAGGGCAGGAGGGCTTAAGGTTGAATGAAATCGTACCGAATGTGGGCCTAAAACTTTAAAGTTTCACCACATTCTTTGCTAGTTATAGTAGTACTTTGCTTTGTCCTTCGAACGAACCGGATGCCATAACGATTCACAAAGGATTTTTTTGGATGTTAAAGATAATTTACGATAAAGTTCACGTTGGTGATGGATGGCTATAAAGTCATTTTAGTGTAGCTGGCACGTGTCCAAAGTTATTTGGTGAGCAGGTATTTTGTATTGAATTACTTGGAGTGTTTTTGCCAAGTAATCTATTGTTTATGGAACATTATTGTTCGTATTTAGTGATCATTCTGTGAAGAAATTCTTGTTGAATTTCATAGTCCATTTTGAACTTAGGTTTTGTGACCAGATTTATTTTGTGAAGTGATGATTACTTGGAGTGTTTTGCCAAGTAATCTATTGTTTATGGAACATTATTGTTCGTATTTAGTGATTACTCTGTGAAGAAATTCTTGTTGAATTTCATAGTCATTTTGAACTTAGGTTTTCGTGACCAGATTTATTTTGTGAAGTGATGAAGAGCACGTGGTCAAATTATCTATCATTCAGTGAATGTTATTCGACCTATGAATAAGATTAGTTATATTTTCAATCAGGTTTAGATAATTTGCCATACATTTTTGATATTTGAGCAAGTTTCTTATTGATCCATTAACAAGAAAATGGATTCAAGATTAGGGTAGTTATTGAAAGGGCAATTATTTCCCACTCAAGATTTGCTTGATGAGACAGATAACTGCATTGGTGATACTGATACACCAAAATCGACCCTTGTAATGTATGAACGTTGTCTTATTGAGGTCTACGACGTTTTGAAGATAGTTGGTCACAGAATGTGACGATTATTTCACAGGATAGTGAATATGATAGTTTATGTAGAAGTTATAGAGCAATAACTAGATGTGTAAGGAAAGCTATTGCTACTGCACAGAAAACTATGAGCGAGATTGACACGGGAGATATAAATCAACAGCCCGCTTTGCCTCCTCCTTCGGCTCCTGATTAACCCTCTCCCTCCCCTAAACTCCCAGCAATTAAGATACCTGAATTTAGCGGTGGGGAAGAACAATGGCTTGCATTTTGGGATATATTTAACAGTTTAGTTCACGATCGTAGGGATATTTCCAATGTGATTAAGTTTTCTACCCTCAGAGCTAGTTTAAAGGATAACGCCTTTAAAGCCATAGAAGGTTTGCCTGTCACTAATGCCAATTATTCAGTAGCTATTCAGACCCTTAAGGAGAAGTATGATAATAAGGACAAATTGAAACGTAGACTTATGTCCAAATTAACGCATTTAGTCCTCCCAGTCATTAATAGAGGATTTGAACACGTTCAAATTGGAATATGAGAAGATTATCTTACAAATGAACACATTGAATTTAGATGTAGAGGCCATGAACCCTATTTTCTCTAGTATAATATGCGAGAAATTATCACCTGAAACACGTAAGGCTATAGCTAATAAACATAATAGTATGTCTCTTGATTTAAAGCAAATTTCCTCAGGTTTGAAATATGTTTGTGAATTAATGGAATTTTTGTTACGAAAAGGTGAGAATTCTAATAAGAGAAAAACGTGATCAGGGTAACTATTCTAAAGTGATTCCCATCAAATGTGCAAAACGTGCAGAGAGCACAACAAAAAACAGTAAGCCTAGTAATAGTAGTTCTTACCATAATTGTGTGTTTTGCTCATCGAACCATGCCTCTCGAGGATTGTAAGACTTTCAAAACCATTGATAGTAGAAGGGACAGAGTTAAATATTTAAGATTGTGCTTTGAATTGCCTCAAAGGAGGTCATTTATTCTCTGAATGTAAAACAAACCGAAATGTAATGTATGTGATGGGCCTCATTACCCGATGATTTGTAAGAAAACAGAAAACCCTGTTAATCCTGCTCCACCAAAGTTGAGTGTAAATAGTACTAATGTTAGTAAGTCAAATGTTAATTCTGGGAAATCTCATAATGATTCTAAAGGTGCTGTAAGTAAAGGTGATTCCCCAGTAGTTATGACTGCTTCTTTGGGTATTGATCATTCTCAGACTAATAAGAGTTCTGTTTCGACTGCTCTTCCTACTGCTAATGTAATTGTGTCAGGAAATGGACATCGTTCCTTTGGGGAGAGCACTCTTTGATTCTGGTGCACAAAGAACGTTTATTGCAACGGAATTAGTTCATAAGCTTAGTCTACCGTCCATAGCAACAGTAGCCTTAAAGGTAAAACCATTTGGCAGTGATGCCATGGAAGTTAATTGTAATATAGTAAGAGTTGTGGTGAGACTAGGTAAGATTCGTACTGTCATTAATGCCATTGCATTCGATGGAGTTAATTCCAGAATTTATTCTCCAGGTTTAAATTAAGTCAGCTGCGTTCTTGACGAGTAAAAGGCATAAAATTAGCAGATAATGATTTAAATTCAGATGAAGTGAATGGTATAGAATTAGTCATTGAGCTGATTACTATGGAAAATTCATTCACAACAGTCAAATTTGCTCTGGAATACAGATATTGAATAGTTCTGGTGGTGCACTAATTTTTGGACCTCTTCCTAGTTGGTCTTATGACAATGTAGAATCTAATGAGATTACTACATCAAATGTATGTTGTTCAAGAATAGAAGTAGAGGAAACCCTATTAATTCTTGTTGTGAAGTTAGAAAATTATGGGATTTAGAAAGTGTTGGTATTCGTCAATCTGAAATTAGTCCTGAAGAAAGAGAATCAGTTAAGTGTTTTAAGGATAAAGTAAAAAAATGGTTGACAATAAGTATGAAGTGTCCTTACCATTTAAAGATGAAAATAGACCGCCTGTTAACTATAGAATAGCCATTGGTCAATTAAATTCTCGCACATAGATTCGAATCTGACCCCTCCTTGTATGCTCATTATGATAAGATTATCAAAGATTACGTTCAGTCTGGGTTTATAGAATTAATTCCCTCAGGCTCCTATTATAGGGCATTATTTACCCACCATGCTGTATTGAAGGATTCAGAAACAACTCCTATTCGAATAGTTTTTAATGCTTCTTCCAAGGCTAAAGGAGAACTTTCCTTAAATGATTGTTTATTAACTGGTCCTCATTAACTACTAAACTTTTGATGCCCTGTTGAGTTTCCTAAAGTACAAACCCAGTAGCTGAAATGATTTCAGATATCAGTAAAGCCTTTTAAGGATAGGCATTTCACCTGACTGTCGTGATTATTGCAGATTTCTATGGATAACTGATCCCTCCGATTTGAAGTCTACTGTAACTTACCGGTTTTGTGTAGTTTGTTTTGGAGCTACATGCTCCCCTTTCTCTTGCAGCAAACCCTTTTGCATCATTTATCTTTACATGATAATCCCCTTGCATCATCTCTGATGAAGAATTTCTATGTAGATAATTTTAGTAAAACTTACAAGGAAACACTGTGTCAGTCTTGATGGATGAGTAACAGTAATAAATGAGATTCTTGAAGATGCTAATATGCCTCTACAAGAATGGGTCAGTAATGATTCAGAGTTTAACAGAACCAAGATGTTATCAAAGAAAGAGTGAACGTTTTGGGTTTAGAGTGGTATCTAACACAAGATGAGATGTCACTGAAGGAAGTAAATTGTGAGTATAAAGGACCTTTTTGACAAAACTAATGACAAAATACGATGCTTATGTATAAAAAAATGTTTTATCAGTAATAGCTCGAATGTTTGATCCTCTAGGGATTATTGTCACCAATACAGGTGAGAGGTAAATATTTTCTTAAATGTTTGTGGAGTAACTATGGGTGGGATGACCCAGGATTTGCCAGAATCATTATGTTCAAGGTTTGATGAAATTTGCAAGTGTGTATTAGAAATGTAGAAAGTTTAAAGTTTCCTAGGTTTGTTGTACATCCTGAATGTTCCCAAAACATGTATTTTGTGATGCCTCTAACAAGGCATATGGAGCTGCTGCCTATGTGATTGATTTCAAGAGAAGTGTAAGCAATTTACTGGTCAGTAAGTGTAAGTTGCACCAAACCCTAAACAGACTATTCCGCGTTTGGAATTGACAGCCTTGTCCTTGGGTGCAAAACTTGCTGGAAGATTAATGCAGAATAATGATTTGAGATTGAGTTCTTGCACTCTCTGGAGTGACTCCATGGTTTCTATTTGTTGGGTGAAGAACAATAATAGTAAAATTCCTATGTACGAAACAGAGTCACTGAAATTAATGAATTCAAGTTTCTCTGGTATAACCCCTCTAAGGATAATCCAGCTGATATTCTATCCAGAGGTAGTACTAGTACAGATTTAGCGCAAAATTCCTTATGGTGGAATGGCCCTAAATGGCTTTTTAACTGGTGATTATCCCCAATCTTTAGCTACAGAAACTGTGCATGTTAATGAAATTCTTTCAGAACCTAAGTTTGTTAACCCTCCAACCCCATTAATTGACATCCCACGTTACAGTAATTTAAGTAAGCTTAAACGTATCATGAGGTCAATATTGCTTTTTCTTAATAAATGCAGTAAAGGTTCTAAGTTTGTTGTTAACGAAATGAAAGCACTTGTCCTCCTTGAACAGAAGCAACATTTTTCTACTACCAGAATGTACCTTCTGTGATAAGAATTCACATGGAGTGTCCATGGATATTAAGAATTTCTGTAATCAGTTGAACTTATTTGTTGATGAGGAAAATCTAATTAGGTCTCAGGGTCGCATGAAAAACGCTTCCATGTCTTATGATACTCAGTGCCCAATGTTATTGCCTTCCAGAAGTTATTTAACAGTGTTGATAGTTGAACATTTGCATAGACATCATCACCATTGTGGTGTCAATTCTGTACTGGTATTGTTGAGAGAAACTTTTGGGCACCGAAAGCACGACAAGTTATCAAATCAATTCTGTCAAAGTGTGTTTTGTGTCAGAAGTTAACCAAGAAACGGTTGTGTTTGCCTCCTCCTCCACCATTACCCACAGAAAGAGTGAGATATGATAGATCTTTCCAATCAGTAGGAGTTGATTATACTGGTGCTATTAATGTTTTTGATCATGAGACTGGCTTGGAGGAGAAGGTCTTTATATGTCTATTTACCTGTACTACGAGCAGGGCAGTTCATTTTGAATTGACTCATTCCATGACTGCTTCCGATTTCCTACTGGCTTTTTGACGACGCTTTGTAAAGCATATTTTGTTGGATTAATAATTTCCTGAAGGATTCATTCTGGTCTGGAGGCTTTTGCCGAGTCTGGGATGTTTGTCCAAAGCCTTATATCATCCTGACAATGGTAGGAATTTTGTTGGATTTCTCGAATGAATTTCTCTCTGAAGATTGAAATTTACTGGGCGATGTATTTCCCTCCTCTTAAAATTCAGCAACTGATTTGATTTCAAAGTTTTGATGTTATCATCAGTTAAGAAAATTTGAGAACTCTTGGAAAAGAGACTAGTGTCCTTTGAGAGAGAGACATTTTAATTCTAGTGATTATCTCTCTGCAAATTAAAGTTCATAGTTGAACTTAGAAGATCATCTGCTATAGATCCTGGGGGTAAGGTTACAGTGTATGATTACTAGGTCTGTAATTAATGATTCTTCTTTCTGGGGAGAATGTCAAAAAGTTGCCATTTATTCCCAATCCGCTTGAATAAAATTACTCTAAAATGTTTTCTTGAATACTTATTTTTTTGATGTATTTCCTAATTATGATTCTTCTTGACGGAGAATTTCTATGAAAAAATACGTTGATGTGATTGTTTTGTTTTGCTCCACAGAAGAAGTTTTTTATTATATTAACTATAGCAATGAGTTTGTATAAATTAGTACATTAATATTTAAAGTAGTAAAACACCTTTTTCGCAAATTTTATCCATCTCTATAAAATTAAATGACGTCTGATTGCAGTGTTGTCAAACTTCTTCCTGTGGAGAATGTATATGTTATTTTCTTGTTGTAAGGGCACATGCCAGTAGTTTAAGCTTGCCTTCTGGACGAAACCTTTTTTTTTTTTTTTGTATGTTGGGTTACGATTAAACAACTTAATGTTTGTGTTTTAGTTGATGGTTTGTTACGTAACCCTGTAGTTTTGTAGATGTGACAACTGTTTTCCAATGTCCAGGGTGAGTTTTCTTCCAGGGTGAAACATGAAGCTCTGCCTGTTTCGCAGCAAACCCAGAAAGGCAAGTTGAGAAGAAGTTCTCGTAAAATCCAGCCCCATCACCTCGTGAACTGTCGTCGATTGCAGTAATTTCTTCATAAGAATATTCTGAAATCCCCTTTTCTTGCCATTTATGTTTTCCTCTATCGAAGTAACGTAACGTTTTGTCAATTTTTGCAGTAATATGTTAATGTTTTCTTGCTTCTTAATGTAACTTGGATGATTGTTGTGTCCTTTAAATATTAATTATATGTGTTAAACTTTTTAAATGCGTATTTGTGAACCCGTGTGGCATCACCCAAAAAGAATTGGTGCAGGAAATATAGTTGATTGTTTCTCAACTGCACTTTGTTGGAAAGAATATAATGTTTCTTGACTTCATGGTACATTTAAGTAAGTTAGTAAACTCTCAGCACTGTAACTTGGTCTCATTCAAAGCTAGGCAGGAGGGCTTAAGGTTGAATGAAATCGTACTGAATGTGGGCCTAAAACTTTAAAGTTTCACCACAGACTTATTGTAAAACCAGTTTGAGATGAAGCAGAGGACCCATTAGAGAAGTTGCAGCTTCTCCGTCAGTTTATAATCCGTTTCCCGTGCCCTACCTCTCTCCATAGGGGTTATTATAATCCGGTCAAAACATTCCCCGTTTTGTGTTGTTCTTAAATCGCTTAAGTTAACTATAGTCCTGTTCGTAAAGGGCCGGGAATTATAAGCAAAAAGTTTTAAAAAATATAAATACGAGTAAAGATTAACTGTAAGTATAAATAATACAAATAAAAATTAACGGTAAATATATATAATACGGGGGAAGCCTCACGATCTGGTGTCCGTTGTCAGCCGCTATTTTATCAATGACGTGATTCGGGCCTGTTGAGTGTCTTGACGATTTTATAATTTCTATTTAATCACATTTCGTTAAATATTCTTGCAGAATTGCTCCATTATCTTTTAGCCCTTCAATTATCTATCTCTATGTGCTTGTCATAGTGAGGGCCTTGTCACTTTGCACAAAATGATGACAGTCATTGTGTAATATAATGATCCGAAAGAAGTTGTTCTTAGAACCATTTCTTAAAAACATTAATCCTTTATTAGATCCAGCATACAATATAATACACCTACTCACTTTCCTGTCGGCGGCTTGACTCCAGTTGCTTGAGTAGATTTTTCATCCGTTAAACATTTCATGATGGTATAATTTTGATGGACTCATGTATTGACAAAAAATTTAACAGAATTTCTCACTATATCTCGCATTTTCTTCATATCTCGCAAAAATTTCTTTTTGCACTTAGGACGATTCTTTCCGTTAAAAACTTCCCGTTTTTAACTTTTGCATGCCTATATCCAATGCCCTTAAGTTTTCTCAAAGATCCGTTGCAGCCGTGGAATCCAATATTTTCTTTGACGTCTAACAACGTCCAGACTATCGAGAGTCGGAATTTCCTTTCTCGCATAATAACTTGGCACCGTTCGTTGTAAGACACACTGATCGAATTCATCAGTAGTCATAATCGCCGGCGATCTTTTTCTTTTGTTGTCTTGGAAAACAGGAATTTCATATTCTTCCACACTCCTTTCACTTTCTTTGCATATACGATAAACTATTTGTAGATGACTTAGTTGCTTTAATGAACAGTTCTGTGCATAGTAGGCCTACTGTCAAAACCATGCGTAACAGTTTAATGTTCTTTTTCACATCGGAATTATTCATGGACTTTATAAATCACTTCGCGGGCTTAAGTATTTAAGAGGTGTCGTGGAGAGCATTCCATTATGAGTAATTCAGGATAAGTGTAAAGTGAAACTTGTAAAGTAAGATATCTGTGAGACATGCAATTATGATATCTATGAGTCTCTATTGTACGAAAGCAGTATTTGTATGCTGTCTATTCTAGATCTGTACTTTACACTCCCACAAATTAACAGAATAAAGCCTCGTGTCAAGATGTGGCATTTCTTTTTATGTAGTGCTCATAAATGATTATTGCCAGGCTGGGAACCAAACAATAAGTACACTGTGACTGTAGAGCTGAAACTACGTCTTGACCTTTGACCAGACACAGACGTGGCACCGTAATGCCACATCTACGAAATTTTACCACCTCTAATAAAGACCAATGAATGAGATTAAGGAAACGTGGCACGTCTCTGATGGGCCCTGTATGTCAACTTAACTAAAATTGGTTATACTAAAGTATATTCAATCAAGAATCCAGCCGACTTCCATAAGAAGCAGCTACAATACAGTTTAACAATTAGGCCTATACTCCAAAGGGATAATAAAGAAAAACCACAATACAAGCTGTGGTGAATACAATATAGCCTACTAGGCTAAACAACTGCTTCCAGTGGTGCTTGCTATCACCCTGTATTGAATCAGTCTACAACCACCCTTTAACTGCAAGCTACAGAACATAAGACTGATCATTCATCCAACAAGTGATGTTGGGCTAGCAGAACTATTCATTCAGTGGTGAATGAACACATTAGAATAGATAGGTTACTCTAGGTTAGCTAAGTAATCACTGGCCTAGATGTTACTTATGAACTGTAAAGTTTCTGAGGTACTTAGTACTATACTAAATCTGTATTGACAGGCAATTCAATGGCTTACTCCCACTGGTACAATCACCATAAGTTCTAAGCAGGCTAACAACCCAACGCCTACCGTAGCTTGTTGACTTGATGCAAGATATAGCTACTACTATTAGGTCTAGGTTCAAATGAAAAGCTTGTTACAAATTTATAACAAAATATAATTAAGAAAAATATATATATCTAGTACACCAAAAATTGCATCACAGGCTTTAACGCCTCACCTTACTGAACATCACGTTTATTACTTAAATGTAACTGAAACAGATATATAGCTAGTATGAAAATCAAGAGTCCACTTGGTAGGTAAGCAATGTAAACACGAAATAGGCTATCAGGGTACTCTAGTTAATGAAAATCTCAAACAAGTCAGTCATCTAAAGCTTAAGGTACCGAAATCTCAATGAATATAAGATTTACAAATATGATTCCACTACCAAGGTCTTGGAGATTATCTTTTTCGAAAAAACATAGTCTTACAAACATGGAAGACTTATCTGTATGTTCCAGACGCCTTCTGCCTGCCGGGAAACAATGACATTAGAAATGACTCGTGGCAAATAAGTCACAGTTAAACAATGAAAGCGTTACAAAATGATATTGTCCCTTCATAAATTCAAATTAGCTTTACAAATTTAATACTTTCACTCATGACAAATGGAACATTACAATTTTGGTTTCATACTGATGATGACAAAGTTACAATCTCAAATATAAACTCAAGCACAGAAGGGCAATCTCATAACAAACTTTATGCCAAAATATACATTTTTTCATACAAACTAAAGTTCCAATGTTCAAACTTAAACTTCACTTTTAGGTTACACAAACAAACAAAACAAATCAAGTCCTCAACCACAGAAACTCTGCATGGATTCACATATACACAGAAATTGTGTGTGGTTTCTCAAATCACCACACAAGCTTCGGTTACCCGTCCTGAAGAATTAACTGTCATTTAAATGATTTAAGTGAAAAAATAAGCTGTTCCTTGAAGAATGAACACACAACGCTGTCATACTCCGTCTTAGCTCAGCCCATTACACACACACACACACACACACACACACACACACACACACACATATATATATATATATATATATATATATATATATATATATATATATATATATATATTATATTTATTTATTTATATTTATTTATTTATATGTAATCATATAAAATATCGTATGACGATAATTTACTATAGTTCTAGATGCTGTTGGTGGTTTTCTCTTGTAGATGGTTCTAGTAGAACATGACTTAATAGGGGTAACTTTGTAATTGTACTTCCGTGGCTTTATTCATTCGTGTACAGAGTTTGTCGGAAATTCCCTGCACAGTGATCTTGTGATAATAGTTTTATGCATTAACATATCATTATATATGATCTGTTTCTTACTGTAGAATTATTAGTACCATCTGTTGTCTCAGGAAATTACTGATTTGATTTTTTGTTATAAATTGTTGTCTGTCAGGTAACGAGAACTGTTATTTGTATATATTATATATTATTCATGTGATTTTCTACGAGCGGTACGTTGACGATATCTTCATTACGGTAAACGAAGCTGACGACGCCAGGAAAATAGCGGATGCCTTAAAAAGAAACTGGGTGCTTAATTTCACCACAGAGCACAGCCAGCAGAAGACCTTGCCTTTTCGGGATGACCTAAACAACAGGAAGGACAATTTAAAACCGGTATTCACAAAAACAACGAACGTTGGCCGTTGCTTGAATGCCAGGGGGAGAATGCCCAAAAGCCTACAAAAAGTCAGTAGTGAGTGCTTATGTCAAAAGAGCACTCACCTACTGCACTTCTTGGAGAGATGTGAACAACGAGTTAGACAGAATTCGCCAGTTATGAACGAGCAACGGGTACACAGATCATATTATCGAAACTGCGATTACAAAGGAAATTGAAGAATTCTACCAACCGACCACGACGACGGCAGAGCAGAACCTTGTCATTTATCACCGCCTGCATTATGGGTCAGTTTACAGGGAGGAATGCCGTAGTCTACGGGGAATCATCAACTGCCACGGTTGTTGGCGGTTAGTAAAGCCCAGCAGCTCGGAGTACACAAAAAAAACCCTACTTTGGCCCTGTATAACTCTGGAAACATTCAACCGGCCGGGATGAAACGCTGGCTTTAGAGGTTTCCCACTAAGGTCTCTAATCATGCCCAATTTTAATCGAAATCCGTTAAGCCGTTCCGGAGATCCAGATATCGATTTTTGGCATTCAAGGGGGTGGGTGGGTCGGTCGGTGGGTGAGGGTCCTAACATACCCGAGGAGCAATAACGGTGAAAGACAGCCGTGAAACTTAGTTTTCTGAAAGTATTTTGGAGGGGTGCCTTTCGGGGTTTGTTTTTTGAAATAATGAATTTTAAAGGTACAGTAGCCCCCAAAATTCAAATTTCCTGATGCTCAGATACGGACTGCTCACAACATTAGATGAGACGCCATTTTCCTCTTAGTGTGTGTATAGCAAGTGTGTGAGGACAAAAAGGTCGAACTGGGTATTAACTGATTTATTCACTTGGGCTCAGGTATACATGGCAGAGTGCGGACGGAAGCGTAGTGCCCGACCTCCGATTGCTGTGACCCACACTCTGAGCAATTTGTGTTTGTTGACAGTCAAACAAATGGCAATTTTAAGAGACATAACATACATACAATGTCATTTAAATGATTTAAATGAAAAATTCTCCATATGAATATCTACATGAGATTCTTGACATGCTAATAAGTATGATGCATGAATGTGATTTGATATGAAATGAAGAGACGTCTGACGTCTTTACAAGTACTCCTTCCCAAAGACAATTATTATGAAATAATGATTGGAAGATTTCTTGAATCAATCACGGAACCTCTTTGGGAGCAGGAGCCGGCCCCGAGTTCTTGATACCTGCGGAAGTGGGGCGGCTTCGACTGCAGATGACTTCCTTAGTGCGGCCCCTGGGACGTCCTCAACCACGTTTCGGGATGCCGATGGGTTCATCCGAGGCCTTGTTTTGTGGATGAATTCTGGGACACCTGCTGGTTTCCTACCGAGTTCCACTGTCCATCAGGAAGGCTGGCTTTAGCCTGTCGACAGAAACCCAGTCTTCCTGCCTGTGGATGTTGAAGAGGTAGGCCTTGGATGCCCTGCTGATGACACGGTATGGTCTGGTCAAGGGTGGGCGGTGGGCATCGATCCTGATGAAGACGTGCGTGCAGGAATCCAGGCCTTTTGGGATGTAGATGTGGGTCCTGTCTGCGATAGTCTTTCAGCAGGGCGCGAACCTCTTTGCTATTTCCCTCGGCCTTGGAAGGGGTGTATCTGTGACGTCCTACTCCATGGGGAAGAACTCTCCCGGTATGGCCAGCGTTTCGCCGTAGACTTTCTCTGCGGAAGATTCATCACCGTTTGCCCTTGGTGCAGTGCGGAGACCGAGCAGGACCCAGGGGAGCTGCGCCTTCCAATTGTCGTCGGTGCAATGTGCCATCAGAGCTGCCTTCAATGAATGGTGCGTCCTTTCTACCATGCCATTGGATGCAGGGTTATATGCCATTGCACTGTGGAGAGTTGTCCCCAACAGGAGTACTAGAGTGACCCAGAGCTCTGATAAGAATGCCAGGCCTCTGTCTGTAGTTATGTTGTCAGGCACACCAAAACGGCTTATCCAACTTGACAGGAGGGCTTCTGTGCAGGCGTTCATTGATGCTTCCGTCACCAGGGTTGCTTCTGGCCATCTTGAGGTATCTGGCGCCACCTGATTGTGGCAGAGGCCTTACAACGTCTTTATGGATGTGCCTGAAACTGCTGACGTGGTTGAGGGAAATCTCTGATGCCTGATTCCATGTGCCGGGTGATTTTAATCATCTGGCAAGGTATGCAGTTCTTTGCCCACTCTCAAACATCCTTCCTGATCCTGTGCCACGCTGTTGTTCATCCTGATGGATGGTACAGCCCATGGATGATGTCAAACGTCTGCTTTCTCCTCGATGCAGGTATCAGGGGGCGCGGGAGCCCAGTGCTTGTGTCGCAGAGAAGTGTTGAACTGGACCCACCTATTGGCATGTCTTCCCACCTCAGTGCGGTGAGTGCCATGCGGTAGGCTGCTGTTTCTGGGTCCGTGGCTTGTTCCTTCGCCAGGTCTTTGTAGTCTATTCCCAGGTGGACTGAATTTATCTTGACTCTTGATAGGGCGTCGGCCACTGGGTTCTTCTTGCCGGGGACGTAGCTAATGGTGCAGCCGAACTCGGAGATACAGCCAGGTGTCGCCGCTGTCTCACCGACCATGTGTCTCCCACCCTCGTGAATGCATGCACCAATGGCTTGTGGTCTGTCAGGTTGGTGAAAAGGGCTGCTGTCCAAGAGGTACTTGAAGTGCTGCACAGCTTGGTAGATTGCCAGCAGCTCCTTGTCGAATGTACTGTAGCGGGTCTCCAGCAGCTGTAATTTGCGGCTGAAGAAGGCCAGAGGGTGCTGGGAACCGCCTACTACCTGCTCCAGCACAGCTCCGCAAGCGATGTTGCTGGTGTCAGTGGTAAGTCTCAGGGGGGCCGGTGGGGTTGTGATGTGTTAAGGTGGTGGCTCTGGCGAGGGCTGCCTTCATCTGCTCAATCGCCTGCTGCTGCGGAGCTGCCCACATCAGAGCTTTCGGCTTCCCCTTCAGTACTCTGGTTTAGGAATACATGACATGGGCGATGTCCGGTACAAAGCTACGGTAGAAGTTGACCATGCCGAGGAACTCCTGCAGGGACTTGATGGATTTTGGTGTTGGAAACTTCTTCACTGCATCCACTTTGGAGGCCATAGGGCGGACACCTGCCGGAGAGATCTCGTAGCCCAGGAAGTCTACCTTTTCCTCTCCAAAGGTACACTTGTTGAACCTGACAACCAAACTGTTCTCCTCCAGGCGCTTCAGCACAGCCTGGACGTGGCACAGGTGTTCCTCCGGGGACCTGGAGAAGATCAGGATGTCGTCTACATTACGTAGCAAACGCAGAAAGGTAGGTCCTCAAGATGGTGTCCATCAGGCGTTGGAATGTGGCCCCAGCGTTCCTGAGGCTGAAGGTGGAGTAGGAGAAGGTATATGTCCCGAATGGCGTGATGATGCCTGTCTTCGGAACGTCGTCAGGGTGCACTGGTACCTGAAAATAAGACTTGAGCAAATCCATTTTTATAAATACTTTGGCTCGTGCAGGGCACCTGTTAGGTCCTGCATGTTTGGCAAGGGATAGTGGTCCGGTGTCGTTACGTATTAGGTTCAGCCGACGATAGTCCCCACAGGACCTCCAGGAGTCGTCTGGTTTCCTTACCATGCGGAAGGGGGACGCCCACGGACTTGATGCCTTCCTGCAGATTCCCATCCATTCCATCTCAGTGAAGGCTCGTTTAGCGTCTGGAGTTTTTTGGGTGGCAAGTGCCGGAATTTGGCATGTGTTGGCTGGCCTGTTGTGGTGATATGGTGATGGATGCCGTGCTTGGCCTGGGCTCCCGGCAACTGACGCAGCTCTGGCTTGAAGACATCTTGGGAACTTGTGGAGGAGGGCGCTGTATCTGTTCGAAGAGATGGAGCAGATGGCGGGCATCCCCGGCCCGGTGGAGAGCGGTCGGGAGTGGCAGGTTCCGGTATCCAGCAGACGTTTTCGGCTGATGTCTACCAGAAGTCCATAGTGTGTGAGGAAATCGGTGCCTAGGAGAGGAAACTTGACGTCCGTGATGACGAAGGGCCAATCAATTTTACGGCCCAGGTCAAAGTTCCGTAGCAGCGGATGGGGCTTCCATTTGTGGCCACCAGTGCGGTTGAGGCGCTGGATGTGCAGTCGCGGTCATCCCTCGATGGCAGAAACACCGATTGCATAGTCCCGCTGTCTACCAGCATCCGTTGTTTCAATATGGCATCGTGGATGAAGAATCCTACTGGTCGAGGTTCCTTAAGGTTTGCAGCCACTGCTGTTATTTGTGGCCGCCTTTCTCGTTGTTCGTGAAAGAACAGGGGGGCTCTGCAATTTCTGGTGGTGCTTCCAAACCTCTGATGGAAGTAACACCAGGCTGGATTTGTCCACGTCCTCTGCTGCTGCGGTGGGGCCTTCTTCTTGTATACTGCGTTTGTGTCCTCTGCCTCGGCTTCTTCTGTTACCAGGTTACAAGCTGCAGGGGTTGCGGCATGTTTGGAGGCCTTGGTGGCCTCTTGGAGTCTGTGTGCGATGTTCACCAATTCGTCCATTGAAAAGGCGTCCGCATCCATGACTTGCCCCCTCACCTCCTGCGGAAGGTGCAGCAGGAATGTTTCTTGCAACAAGCTGATCTCCTTCCTCCGACTGTCCGTTGATGCCCAGCAGCCTCAGGAGACCTCGTAGTTCGTCCCAGGCATCCTTGGGTGATGTGTCCCCCAGGGGCTGGGTCATCAGGTCGAGGGCGCATTGGGCTCTCTCTGGGACAGGCATGGAATATGTGTCGATGAGCTTATCTCACAGGTCACTGTACTTGACTTTGCCCAGCTGTGAGTCCAACCATGGGGTGATTTTGTTGAAGACCTCCTCTGGTAGCGTTGTCATGGTTACGTCCGCCTTGGTCTCCTCGTCTGTAATTTTCGCCACTCAGAAATGGACATCTTTCCACAGAAACCAGGATGCTATGTTTTGTCGCGAGAACGGAGGGAGTTTTATCACCTGGCTTATTGCTGCCTTCGAAGGCGAGAAGGGGATGCAGAGGATCTGTGCTTCCTCGGAATGACTTTCTACCTCATTGTCTGACATTTTTTCCTCACATCAAAACACAAAATACACGCCCTATTTAGACCGTTAATGGTGTTTGGGGCTCGTCAGAAGTCAAAACTATACGCTGTGTGGTTCCATTAATGACTTCTGAGTATGGTTGACGTGAATCGTAAATGGCAGGGCCAAACCGTTTGAGCATGCCAGAACGTACCTAGAGGGGTACTCTGTAATTAGTCCATTAGTGGCGTGGGTGTTCTCCAAGGAGGGAGCTTTCAGAGGCCTAGACTTTTGTCGCTGTGTGGTTCCGTTAAAGGCTCTCTGAAGGTAAAACGGCCATAGTGAGTCTGTTTATGGCGAAGCCAAAACCTCTGTGTTTACCGTCACTCCTTGGGTCACGAGTTGTGGGGACAAAAAGGCCGAACTGGGTATTAACTGATATATTCACCTGGGCTCAGGTACACATGGCAGAGTGTGGACAGAAACGTAGTGCCCAACCTCCGATTGCTGTGACCTGCACTGAGCAATTTGTGTTTGTTGACAGTCAAACAAATGGCAATTTTAAGAGACATAACATGCATACAATGATAAAGCATATATCGGCGGAAAGGCCAGGAAATTCTACATATGAATATTTACATGAGATTCTTGGCATGTTAATAAGTGTGATGCATGAATGTGATTGATGCAAAATGAAGAGATGTCTGACATCTTTACAAGTGGTGTTAGGAGGAGCTGGCTGACTTACTGTCAATTATCTATCTATCTGTTTATCTATATAATATTAAAACTCCCCCCTCCTTCCTATCCCTACCCCTCACCTTCCAGCTTCCCTCCCTTTCCCTCTTCCATCCCCCCTCCCCTTCCCTCCCCTCCCCTCCCCCTTCCCTTTCCCTCCCCTCCCCGAGCACAAGATCAAGTGTTAATTCAGCTGTGTCTGCCCTTCCCATTCCCTTTTCCCTTCCCCTCCCTTTTCCTCTTCCATCCCTCCTCCCCTCCCCCTTCCCTTTTCCTTCCCTCCCCAAACACAAGATCAAGTGTTAATTTAGCTGTGTCCTCCCCATCTCCTTCCTCTTCCTTCCCCTCCCCCTCCTCTTCCATCCCCTCCCTCCTGCTTACCCCTCCCCTCTCTTTTCCCATCCCTCCCTTCCCTCTTCCATTCCCTCTCCTCCCCATTCCTCCTCCCCTCTCACTCACCATCCCTCTTCCCCCTCTCCTTCCCCTCCACTTCCTCCTCCCCCTTTCCCTCCCCTTTCCCCTTCACTCTTCCATCCCCCTTCCCCATCCCCTCACCCTCCTACTCCACCTTCTCTCCACTTCCCCTCCCATTCACCATTCCCCCTCCACCTTCACTTTTCCCCCCTCCCCTCCACCTTCCCCCTCACTCTCATATTCCCCTTCCCTCTTCACACCCCTCCCCATTACCCCTTCCCACATCTGCCCTGTAAACGGGGCTGGTGCTGCCGTAGACTAGGGTTAATTTAGCTGTGGGTATGGGTATGATACAAATATGGGTATGGGAATGGTATGGTACTGATATGGTATGAGTATGGTAGGGACATGGGTATGGGGATGGGTATGGTATGGGAATGGGTGCGACTATGGGTGGGGTATGGTGCAGATATGGGTATGGAATGGGCTTGGGTATGGGTATGGTACAGATATGGGTTTAGGTATGGGTATGGTGCAGATACGGGTATGTGTATAAGGGTTCTAGGTAATTTGACTCCCGGTAATTTGACTCCGGTATTTTGACTCCCGGTATTTTGACTCCCGTAATTTGACTCCCAGTCATTTTGATTCCCGTAATTTCACTCCCACTTTTTCCTTTCTTTTTCGTTGAATATACTTTTAATCTTTCTTGTTTAGTTCAAAAAATAAAGTTTTTTTAAGAAAAACAAGTAGATACATATTAACTAAAAATGAAAGAAAAAACGAATAATACTAAAAAGCCATGTTAACATTTTTTATTAATACAAAGCATGTATGTAATATCTAAAATGGATAAAATGTAATCATACCAAAGTATGAGATAAGACTATATACAAAATTGAAACCATAAAAAATTTAAAAATTCAATAATGATGCAGGTTATGAGCTATTGCTCTCAAGAATTCCAGTTTATTTTGGTCGCTGTATCGCTCAATGATTATCTGCAGTCGCTTGTTTATATCTTTATACTTCTTCTTTTTCTCACAAATCTCGCCACCATCAAATTGAATCTTTTTCAATTGCGCCAAGTGCTCTTCCTTTTTTAATGCAGTAATCAACTTCCATATATTTGGATGGGTACAACTTAAAGAGCTTTGCAAGGCATTGTGATAGCCCTCTAAATGGTTATTTGTGCGAGGCATCTCGGAATCCGTTCTTAAGTGAACATTCCAAATATCTTTAGGAAACAAAGGAGGTGTTCTGCGTTGTCTAACTCCTCTACCTCGCAAACATCCTATGTACGATATTTCAAAATAAGACACTAGTTCTTGAGGAAGATCGTCATCGTCAACAAGCTCTTCGAATCCATCAAGCACATCACTTGGGGGAAGAAAGGCTAACGCAGAAAACATCTTATCTTAATGCTGAACTCATTGTCATGATGGTACCTATCTTTGAAGCCAATTTCACATACTTTTCTGTAAACACTTTGAGATAAATGAAAAGACAACATGAAACGGAAGCACTTGGAAACACAGATTTGAAACTATTAATGTGTGCTTTTTCAAAATCCATCATGATGCTTACAGGGTTCAGTCCTGGCCGTAATTCCTTAAGCTGGTTAAAAAGGAGGTTGTAAGATTCTTGCTTCTTGTTTGGCAGCAGTGCAAATAATCGTGGAACACTGAGTGAACCCACTTGAATATGTAGCGTGTACAACTGATAGAATATAGATGGGCAACACTTGAAGGTTCCATCCCCCGCCCAGTGTTTTACGTTAACTAAGTCATCAAGGCCTTTATTTGTTGCAAACACAAGTAGTCTATCTTTATCAGATTGCCCACTATCAAACTGCAAGAAAAGTTCACCACTATCAAGGAACTTGTATTCATCAGGTATCTCGTAACTATATCGAGTGTGAGGGATTGGAGGAGCGCTTACTTTTGCTTGACGCCAGTTCCTTATATTACGACTTACACGCACAGTTGAGGGCATAAGAGCCATTTCATTTTCATCAAGCTTTTCACAAAGAGACGAAATTAATGAACGAGAAGATTCCTGGCCGGCAGATGCCTGTGATTTTAGTTCAGCTAAAGTTTTACGCACTTTCGGTTTAGAAAGGCGAACTGTGATGATGTTCACCGACGTTCTTGATTATATCATAATCTTCATCATGCGTCATAGTGTGGACTCGAGCTTTGGATTTCACATTTCCAGTAAGTCTTGGATCCGTCAGCATTTAGTTTATGTTTCTCATATATATAGTTCATGTTATCCACAAGTTTCTTTCCTCCCCGGGTGCTGTTAAAAACATAAGGCATGGTGACCGTATATTTCCTTTTAAAGTAATAAACAAAGAAGTAAGATGTTGATGTGGACTGGTAAACCTTGAAGAGTCGAAATACAAACTACAAAGTGGTAGAGATAGTTTCAGTTAGTCTCCATAGAGCGATAATTTTAGTCAACTACCTAGCGTGCATGTAAACAAGCAATTCTATTACTAAAATTATGTACTTTTTACTTGTTTCCTGTTTCGTAAATTTTTTGTTTTGTTTTTCTTCTTCTTTTATCTATTTACTTTTTTTTTAGACGGTAAATGATGATGATTATGAAACTGAGAATTAACAGAACCTTTTTTCTGAACTAAAAAAGAAAGATTAAAAGTTGTATATTCAACGAAAAAAGAAAGGAAAAAAGTGGGAGTGAAATTACCGGGAATCAAAATGACCGGGAGTCAAATTACCGGGAGTCAAAATACCGGGAGTCAAAATACCGGAGTCAAATTACCGGGAGTCAAATTACCGGCCACCGTGTAGAAGTATGGTACAGATATGGGTATTGGTATGGGATGGGTATGGGTATATTACAGATATGGGTATGAGTATAAAAATGGTTATGGGTATGGTATGTATATGTGTATGATACAGATATGGGTATGGTAGGGATATGGGCATGGTCATTGATATGGACCGTTTGTTAAAAATGTAAATAAAAAAGTGACCCAACAAGTCACAGGTGGTCTAGTATAATACTAAATCTCTGAAATGTTTGTTTGTTTGTTTGATGCTGGAAGGTAAAAGGGGCTGGTGCTGTCCATAGGCTTTTGCTGACTATTATAAGTAGGGTTAATTTACCTGTGGGTATGGTATGGATGTTGGTATGGGCATGGGTATTGTTATGGGTATGGGTATAGTACAGATATGGTATGGTACAGATATAGGTATGAGTATGGTATAGATATGGGTATGGTACAGATATGGGTATAGGTATGGCACTGATGTGGGTGTGGGTATGGGTACAGGTTTAGGTATGGGCCTTTTGTTTAAAAATGTAGTAACCAAAAAAGTGACCCAACAGGTCATGGGTTGTCTAGTCTTAACTAAAACCTATCACACATGTTGAATTTGCCCACGCACTTTTGGTTTTCGCGATAGTTGACCTACCTAGTTTTCACAGACACACACACACACACACACACATATATATATATATATATATATATATATATATATATATATATTTATAAATATATATATATATATATATATATATATATATATATATATATATATATATATATATATATATATATATATATATATATATATATATATATATATTATAATTATGAAACAAGCTGAGCTCACCATAATCACGGAGAAGCTGCGTAGGTCTAAGAAAACTATATATATCTAAAAGCTAAACAACCCCATTCCTTTGTTGCCACATTTTTCTCGATCTAGGGCGTTGCCATTGCAAAAAAGTGATGAAATCACAAAAGGGGTAGTAAAGCCCAGCCACAAGAGAGATATGGAGGTCAGGGGATATACAAAGGTAGGGATAGGGTGTAGGGTTTTACTCCACAATCTGATAAATTATGCTGAAAGTGAAAAGTAGAAGTAGGAGTCTTTTCTCAATCAGTATAGAAAGCGAGTGCCATTATAATGCGCATATTGAAAAGGCTTTGTTTGGACGAAGCACCACTGGTGATGGGAAAATTAAGCAAGAGCACCTGATTCCAGTACCACCCAACACTGACCCGGCCCAATAGCAAGAACAACAGTTGGGATGAGTTCTCCGTATTATTCTCGATGACAAAGAAAAAAAAAAAGAAAAAATTGTTACCTACAAAGAAGAGCTGCATTTATATGATCACATGCTTCTCAGTGAATACATTTCCTATGTCTTAAAATTGTATTGCTTGAAGAAGTGCCAGTGTATATCTCTTCAGGTATGGTTAGCGTTGTATGCATTACAATGGCACTTGCTTTCTATACTGATTGAGAAAAGACTCTACTTCTACTTTTCGCTTTCATCATAATTTATCAGGTTGCGGAGTAAAGCCGTACACCCTACCCCTTCATTTGTATATCCCCTGACCTCTATACCTGTCTCTTGTGGCTGGCTTTACTACCCCTTTTGTGATTTCATCACTTTTTTGCAATAGCAACGCCCTGGATCGAGAAAAATGTGATAACAAAGGAATGGTGTTGTTTAGCTTTTAAATATAGTTTTCTTAGACCTATGTGGCTTCTCCGTGAATATGGTCAGCTCAGCTTGTGCTGCATAGTTCAGGTATCTGGCTGAAATGAGGTAAATTTTTGAATTCTGTGATTAGTTGTAAGATAACCAGGTACTTGGAACGCATATATAATATAATATAATATATATATATATATATATATATATATATATATATATATATATATATATATATATATATATATATATATATATATATATATATATATATATATATATATATATATATATATATATATATATATATATATATATATATTATATATATAGTCTTGATTGACTTGGGTCAGCAGTGGAGAACTATGTGCTGGCCTGGCAGTGGCACTTCTGCTGCAAGCGCATTTGGGTCTGTCACGATCTATGCGCTTGGGAACAGCGTGATAGAACATTGAACCGATCCGCCAGAAGTGCCCAAGTTCTGGTGGGGTATGTACGTGTGTGTGTGTGTGCGCGATCTCCCATGGGATATTTATGAGAGGAACGGTGACTCTCACAGGGACACCACCTCGATCTTGGGTGGCTGATATGTGCTTTTAGCCTGGTGTAGTGTTTAAAGAAACCGCCACTATCAAGATACATTAACTGGGCCATAGAAAAAGTAAGTAAGATCGCCCAGTGGCATTTATATCTTTTCCAGACTTTAGAGGGAAAACCCCCGGTTGGGAGGCAATGAAATTGATCGATGTCTACATGATGAATTTTCTAATTTGTACATTTTTCTGTTTTGAATTTGTACGTTCATTAACACCATTTCAGGTTTTAATATGGTGATATGTTTCTTTCAACAGGAATTCTGGTTTCGTCCTGAGAGGACGAATATTTGGGAAGTGGTGTTTTTACTCTTACTATATGACATATATTGTGGTCTCGAATAGTTATGACCTTAATGCTTGGTTTGATGGTCAGGATGTTATTCACTAGTATTGCTTGGTATAGAATTAGTCATATGCTGGTTTGTGAAACAGTATTTCCTTTAGTTATGTTTTCCATTGACAGGGGGTGTGAATCACTCCATTTCATGACCACAGCTTTTGCTGAATCACTTTCGTTAAATTTGCAAATAAAGTCTAGTTTTGTACGTCGGTGTTTAATTTCAGTAGGCCTTTGTTGTAAAGATAGATACAGTGAGAGAAGTTGATAAAGGGGAAGGAATTTGCTGATGCAAGGGGCCACGGCTACCAGAGACGTCTTAGGAAAAGTAAGACGTTTGATTCTGTTCTTAAAACAGATACACCAATAAAAGATGGCCCTTCTTGACCCGGGAGGGCCATTAACAGTGGTGGCAGCGGTGTTAGACATAGATAGATAAATAGATAGTCAGGGATACGCTTCCGAAGAGATATATATCTTATTAAATAGTGGTATTGGCATCCCAGAATAGGTTTTGTTGGGGTCAGCGATTCAGCATAGGAAGCTGATGTTGTGAGTCGCGCTTGAATCAGCCTTTTTCTTGAGGCGACTCTTTGTCTGTGTTTTAATGATGCGTCACGGGGCGCAGGGTTTTAATATGGGTATTGATAGGGTGTTAGTTCATATCGGGGAATGTTTAGGGATATATAAGGTGTATAGTGGGAAGTAATTGCAGTATCTTGACTGCTTGTGTGTGTTAAAACACGCGAAATACGCAAGGGTTTTTCTCCCTCTCTCTCTTTCTGTCTGTGTGCTTCGGCATACCTTGGTGGTTGGGGGGGGGGGGGTTGCTGATAGGGAGAGTGAGTTGTTGCATTGGGGAGAGGGGGACGAATTCTTTTCTCTCTGTCTCTCTCTCTGTCTCTCTCTCTCTCGTCGGTCTGCTTGAGTTCCGTTTCCTATATGGCGGGTGGATTCCCATTCTCTTTACTTGGGGGAGACTGAGTGTTTTTTTTTTGTCAGTTGGCCATGAAGACGCCATTTTGACCCACTTTGCAATCAGCTGTGTATTTAGCCAGCAATTTTTTTTCTTTTACCCCATGGGACTTTGAATTTACTTGTGGGTTTAATTAATTTTGAATTTAATTTTGGTGTTTAATTTAATTTTGGGTTTAATTAATTAATTTTGAATTTAATTTTAGGCTTACTTTATGTTGAATTGAATTGAGGGTTTAGTTAATTTTGGATTTAATTGTGAGTTTAATTAACTTTGGATTTAATGGTGGATTAGGCTCTCGGACCCCAATGGTTCGTTGCTTTAATTGTAATAGCCTATGCAGGGACACATTAAGAGATTTTGCCTTGTTAAATATTGTGGCACTTGTAAGAGTTATGGTCATCCTTGGCGGTCCTGCCCGTCTCAGAGACAGTATAATGGTAGGCCTGCATTTCAGAATTTTGGCAGCTCAGATAAGAAAGTTCCTCACGCGGATTTTTTTAGGGGATTTTGTGATCGGCAGACACTGTATAAAGACCGATCAGTTGCAAAGGAAAACTGGATGGGTGTTTCTTGGGATATAGGGCTTCTGGGAGAACCCTCAGGGTCGAAGCCAGTCGTAATTGGATCTGTACATGGTGTAAATATAAGAGTTTTTATAGATACAGGCGCCTCTATTATTTGATGAATTATGAGTTGTTCAGATCAATGTTTTCCGATCGCTCTTTGAGACCCGCTAAAGAAACTGTATGCGGTGGTCAAGCAAATATGTTATGAATTTTGGGATACGTAGATGTAGATTTATCTATCGGGGTAGATTTTTGACAAAACCATTTTTGTTATACAAGGGGGTGCTTTGGGGAGTACTTTGTTACTGGGTCATCCAGCATGTCGGAGACGAAAGATCTCGGTTCATGTAGTGGTATGCGGTATAACTGTGGGAGTACCTTGGGTGTTTGTGCCGTATGAGGGGGATGGATGTGAGTGTGATGGAGGTTGAGGATGGATCAGGTATACATGAGGATCTGTGGGTATATGCTGAACACGTGTCAGTGGATAAGAGATGTTATAAGGGGGTTTTAACGGATGACGTGGTGCTTGGTCCTAGTATGGTTGTGATGATGAAAGTTCAAGTAAAAGGAGTGCATAAATCCAGACAGATGTGTGTGGATGTGTAGGGTGAAGCTGAAGGGTGTACTGTGTACCGGTTCTATAAATACTGTGACGGGTTCAGGGTATACTTGGGTGGAATTGCTAAACTGTAATGATTCAGTTCACAACTATCAGAAGGGTACTTATGCAATCGACTTTGTTGACTGGGTCGATGAAGATAATTCATTGGCTTTTGTCGGGGATTTTTGTAGTTTTTCAGAAGCAGATTTACAGGCTAGAAGGCAGGTTTTTAAGAATCAGTTAGCCAATGTTGATAATAAAGAATATGCTGAGGGTGTAGAATATGTTCTGGCCGAGTTTGTGGACATAGTCGCACTCAAAGGGGATAAGTTAGGATTAACAAATGTGTTAGAACACAAGGTTCAGTTGGAGAACAAAACCAAGCCTATTTTTGTTCCTTCATATAGGATCCCTTTTAAGATTAGGAGCAATGCAAAGCCAGATAGAGTTAAAGTTGCTGTGGGAGATAGGGTTTTTGTGAAAATAAATGTCAGGAATCAGCTGAACTGTAAGTTAGGTCCTAAATTCGAAGGTCCTTTCCCTGTTGTTGAAGTGAAGAAGGGGAATAGATTTGTTGTTCTAGATGAAAACACGGGTGTGTCGGTTGACACATATATCTAAAATTAAAAAAAGACAGGTTAATGGGAATTTTATGGGTTAATTCCTGGGTTGTACTGTGGTTATGATAATTTCTTTTTCTCTTTTTTTTGTCTTTCTTTGTTTTTTAATGGGGTTTAAATGAGCGTAACTTGTAGTTTTTTTTTTTTTTAACTGGGAGGACGTTAGTTCGTAGAGTTTTACAAATCTTTAGTTATCCGATTTCAGTTTTTGCTCTTATGTGTTGCAATACTTAGTCAAAAATAAGTGCAAAATAACGTAGTTTCATAGATATATGAATTTCTTTTTTGTTTATTTTTTTTTCTTTCCCGTTTCGAGATCGGGTATCTTAGAGATTCTTGCTTTTGTTTTTTATGCTGAAGTCTCGCATTCACATGACTTTGGGAATCGTGGCATGGGCTAATATCGTAGTGAGGTTAGACCCGTGTGTTATTGTGTAAGAATATTATGATGTATAGTAGTCGTCGGACGCAATGTCCTTGAGTATGGAGTTACAGAATAAAGTTTCGTTACTCAGGTTTTTTTTGGGTGGGGTGATAATTAGTATATTGGAATGAGTTTGTCCGATCTGTTACAGGTTTGGGTAAATCAGTTAGGGTTTAGGATAGGATTAGGAAGACTTTCATATGACTTCCAAATTTGGATTTTTCGGTCCTCTTCTAGAAGGAGCAAGAGAGCTGTGACATTGTTAATTGTGGTTGTTATGATCATAGGAGCGATTGCTAGTATGTCAAATGCTATTTTGCTGAGAACTGAACAGGGTAAGCAGGGTAAGACTTTGATGACTTTGCGAGATATTTTACCTCTCAGATTTTTAGAATTGTCTTTAATGAACTAAGTATATTGGTGGGGTTCTCAGGTAATCTTTACTGGGAAGAATTTATATGGGTACTATCTTGAAGTTAGCGTACCTGATAGTGGGTTGATTGTGGAAATTCCAGTTAGCAACTTGGAATTTTTTCACAGTTGTATCATTTGACCTTTTCCTCAGAGATTTTAAGGTTCAATAATAGTATGGCATAGTGAGCAGACTAGGTACCTTTTCGGGTTGACTGTCGACATGACCAACTTACGTTATACACCACTTCCGCGCAAGAGCACCTGATGAATGATTTCTATGAGCCTCAACTGATACAAGTTAGATATGGAGGCCATCTACGATACGCCTGCAGGGTTCTACACCTGCACCTTCATGAGAGGATCCAGGGTTTTGGGGGAATATCGGGCAGGACGTATACAAATTGCTGTTGTTGCTGGGAGACATCAGTTTGGCACAAAGGATTCGTGAGCATCGCATTCAACATGGGCTTGTGTAGTCGCAGGCCGTTCAGCATAATTGGATCACCAGAAATTCAAGATGTGAAGAGTACCATGGGCTTGTACAATTGCAAGCCGTCCCGGATATTTAGACCATCAAGGATGCAAGATTTCAAGTGTTGCATTCCATAAATGAACTGTTATTGGAATGACAATCATGAATACAGGACATGATTTTTGTATCTAGTGCAGACAGTTTGCTATGATTGTGGAGCTGGCCCTTACTGAACTTTTGATTGGACAGTTATCGTATCTGACCGAGAGCTTCCAGAAAGTAGGTGGTCAGAGTTCTTATTAAGTCTTGATTGACTTGGGTCAGCAGGGGAGAACTATGTGCTGGCCTGACAGTGGCACTTCTGCTGCAAGCGCACTTGGGTCTGTCACGATCCAAGTGCATGGGAACAGCATGATAGAGCATTGAACAGATCCACCGGAAGTGCGCAGGTTCCGGTGGGGTATGTGTGTGTGTGTGATCTCCCATGGGATATTTATGAGAGGAACAGTGCCTCGATCTTGGGTGGCTGATATGTGCTTTTAGCCTGGTGTAATGTTTAAAGAAACCACCACTATGAAGATACATTATCTGGGTCATAGAAAAGTAAGATCACCCAGTGACATTTATATCTTCTCCAGACTTTAGAGGGAAAACCCCCAGTTGGGAGGCGATGAAATTGACCGATGTCTACAAGATGAATTTTCCCATTTGTGCAATTTTCTGTTTTGAATATGTACGTTCATTAACACCATTTCAGGTTTTAATATAGTGATATGTTTTTCTCATATATATATATATATATATATATATATATATATATATATATATATATATATATATATATATATATATATATATATATATATATATATATATATATATATATATATATATATATATATATATATATATATATATATATATATACATTGTCACAGTGCATTCCAAGTACCTGGTTATTACACAACTAATCACAGCATTGAAAAATTTACCTGACTTCAGCGAGATACTGAACTCTCATAACAATAAAAATTATGACAGAGTACTCTAAAGGTAAGAGTGATCCCTTAAAAAGCTCAATTAATCATGTGAAAAATCAAACTAAGTTTATCAAAATAAGTGTGAGGTATTAACAATTATACAAGAAATATACTAGAGTAAAAGGGCATCAATCCCTAAACAACTTTGACTGTTTCCCTGGTCTTAATTCAGTTCAGGAAAACTAAAGGAACAAAACATTTTTATCACTTTGCCTTATGCACACAATTAATCCTATTCACTGGTGGCCAACAAATGAAACACTGTTTTTAAAAAACACTAAATACAATCATTTATTTTTAAATTCAAAATTTATAATTAGAACTCACAATCTGATGAAATTTACTATTAAATGAAAACAACACCAAATTTATTTAATTCTTGAATTAAATTATTAAACAAAACTAAATCACAAAAATTTTAATTTATCAAGAAATTAAATTAATCAAGCAAAATTTAAACTATCAAGAATTATTCAAGATTTTAAAAGAAAATCTTAATAAATGAAAATTAAATCGAGTATGCAACGTTAAATTATCAAGAAATATTTAAAATGCTAAGCAAATAAATGTTAAATCACCAATATATAAAATGTGAAAAATCAAGAGATTGCAAACACAAGAACACAGAAAAATATGCAAAAGATCTATCAATAATAATTTCACTAAGGCAAAATTTCCCTAATATACCTTATTATATCATGGTAATAATAAGTAAAATTCATGATACCTTACAGAAGCTTGTGAACACCTATGCAAAATCAATTGAAATGCTTTAGATTCACAAAACACACATTTTTGTCAGGCGCCATTACCAAACACACTTTTCCTACATTCAGATCTCAAAAGCTGAGTTTAATATCAATGACCACACAAGTATTTTACATTAATAACTTCTGTTTTTTGAGGAAAGAGAGAGAGAGAGAGAGAGAGAGAGAGAGAGAGAGAGAGAGAGAGAGAGAGAGAGAGAGAGAGAAAGAAAGAACCAATGCTAATGGTCTCTGGAACCAGACTGTGCAAACTTTACAGTTCCAGTGGGAAATTAAAAAATCAGATGACATCAGAACAATATGTGTTCAGAGCAATGCAATCCTACAAAACATGACTTAATCGATTGAGATACATACATTTACTCTCAAAGGGGCATATGGGACAGAGCTCTTAATGAAATCTCAACACAATCAAAACAGACGGCAGCTGGCAGCCACAAACGGCAAGTTTACAAAACAAGATGAAGAACCTAAGTTGGTTTCCAGAACAGTACATGAAACATTGCGAAATCATTTGTCTTTCTTGTATGGGAGACAGCTTTTACAGACTCGATTGCCATTCCTGCGGTAGTTAACTCATTATTCTCGCAACAACAACCAAACCAAAACACGACATACCAAAACACAAGTCCAGAACACTGGTTGATAGGGGACAAAATGTGGATCACATACTTCATTATTATTAAATATGTATTATTAATTCTAAATTACGCTGTTAAGTTACTAAACCATTAATTCTTTTGAGATCTGACATTACACTACATATGGTATTTCAAAAATTATTATTATTACATATAATACATCATAACACATGGTAAGTGGAAGAATAAATACATCAAAACTATGGGATGTTTTAATATATTACCGGCCCATTTTTCAAGGCCGGTATTTTATTTATTTCTCTGTTTTAAGGACAGAGGTTAGCATCTCACTTACTCTGAGATGAGTTTGGTAGTGAGAGCCGACTTGTTGTGTCAGCTGATCTCTCATCTTCACATCATAAGTTTTTCATTTCACCTAACTAAATTCCAAGGCCTACTGGAATGAGACACTGAGTTACAAAACTAAACTTTATTGACAGAAATAACGGAAAAAACTTCAAATAAGCTACGAAACAATGAAATCGAAAGACTTGTAAGAGACCGCATACAATACGGTCTTACGGGCGCACACGTGAGTGTCATCCATCAGACAAAACAAGACTACCAAGCATCCCGCTCTCTCTCTCCCTCCCGCATGTTGGTGGCCATCTCTCGAAGGAATGCAACTTGTACCATACAATATTCCTGTCTATTTTTCTCTCTAACCATCGTTGTCTCGGTTCATGTACAATCACCACTACTTGCATTGCTATGCAAGCATTTCGATCATGTACTCATAATGTTCCACCAAATCTTCTGTATCAAACTGTATGTATGTTTCTGTTTGTGAAGACGCCAAAAGTCTCGCCATTTCACATATATTATGCTACTGCATTGTATTCATTAATCTGTCTCGAATCTCATGCAATTGTCCATATGTGGAATTTCCTGGCCTTTCCATTGACATATGGTTTATTATCGTTGTAAGTTTATTATGTCTCTCACAATCGCCATCTGTTTGTCTGTCCACAAGCACAGATGTCCAAAACATAATCTCTGTTTTGCCCTGTCTGTTTGTAGAAGCTACTTTGCGGCTCGCACCAGCCAATAACAACTTCGAAGATTCTGTACATTGATTCCTTACTGCCACCAGTAAACTAGACAACACCCTTACACTGGTGACCCCAGAGTGACCCGAAGGAGCTGATGGCGGATGTCCGACCCAAGATGATGACCCACGCGCCAGCAAACTCTTCACCACCTCCCCGCTTCCCGCCGTTCCCGAGTTCTCAGTTGATGTTTGACCCTCCAAGATGACCCACCCCACCACAGGAACTCTGGACGGCTCCTCCAGGCAGCCTGCAGTCGCCCGTAGCCACCGAGATTAGGAAGGCCGCATGGGTATTCCCTTTAAATCCGGTGAGGTCAGCAATAGTTGGCCTAGAGGAGGACCATAAATTAGTATCTCTTGACCTGTCGTACGAGGAGGTCACGGCCAAATTTCGTCTGTGTGGGCCTTTGTTTTTCCGTTATTTTTAATTCAAATACCTGAGGAAGTTTACTAGTGCCCCAAAGAAGAAGTGGATTTCTTGTGAAGAATAATAAAAAGTCCGTTGACAATGCCGTATAAATGCTGTGTCCCCAAGTGTAACGGCAACTACGTTACGGGACCGAAAGTTCACTGCTTCTCTTTCCCCAAAAATGAAGAGGAACGTAAAAAATGGACCATAGCCATTCATCGAGAGAATTTCACTGCTAATGAACATAGCAAAGTAAGTTTCATCTCAAGTTCATTTTATCTCTTCCTACTGTTTTCTCATTTTCTCTTTCTCTCTCTCTCCAATATCGCCTGTCTTTTTCTTACTCTCTCTCCAATATCGTCTCCTTTTCTCTTACACCTTCTCTTCTCTTTCTCTTCACAGTACTAGCGTTTTTATCTTTATCTATATGTCTAGCGATCTATCTATCTATCTATCTATTTTCCTATGTATGTCTGTCTCAAATCGTACCCTATTACTCTCCCAAACCATCCCTTTCCTCCATCTCCCTTTCAATGTATCCTTTATCTTCTAATGTCAACTCTTTCTCATTATATTGTTAGTGTATCTACATTTCTCGCTCTCTCTCTCTCTTAACATTATGTGCTATTGTACGTTTAGTGTGAATAAGTAGTCGCATAATACGTGAAGAATTGCTAATTATTGTCACATCCCTGTCACACTACAAATTCATAGTATGGAATACCAAATCGTTTATGGCACCAGTAAAGTGTCTAAATGGAATACAATTATTCTTTCCAGGTGTGTGAATTACAGAATGGTATGATGTTCCCAAAATTCTCACACGATGGAGACCATAAAAAAGAAAACCTCCTATTTGCTCCCTGGAAAGCTTTGCAAGAGCTTCATAAGTTAGAATCAGAATTGCTACTAAAATACTCTTATAGGTTGTCAATGAAAGCCCTAAGACCTTCTTCCTTTGATAAACAAAATGTAAATTTAGTACTGAAAATTTTTAATGAATATGTTATTCAAGGATTGTTTAAAATTGCAAAAGAAAGAAATTCATCATTTCACTATAATGTAGCTACTTTTATAGAAATAATCTTGACTTGGTGGTCAGTTGTAAATGTGAAATCACCATATAAAGGTAAGAGACTGAATAATAAATTTGCACCCCTCTCACAACTGATGAAAATGATGTAAAGTATTTATTTCTTAATAATTTCTGTAATTGGTTAGATATTTGGGAAAGCATACCAGGGCAAGGAGGGAGGTTGAGTAAAGAGACTTTTACTGCCATGAAACACACAAGTGAAGCATTGCTGAAAGTCTGCAAATACTGCATAGATGACCTTAAAATGCGTTACATTTTACCTGGTAAATTTCAAACAGATCATCTTGAGAGTAGATTCGGCCAATACCGTCAGCTTGCTGGTGGCAATTACAATATATCAGTGCGCCAGATGTGAGTGTGAGAAGAAAATTCGTCAAATGTCAGTTTTAAAAATGGCTTTACCAATTCAGGACAAAAAGGTATTATTAAGTAACTTTGGAGAAACAAACTGGGAAATGATGGAAATCAAGGAATGCCCTGAACATTATGAAGTAAATATAAATGTAACCAATCATGATTTTGATAAGTGTAAAGACATACTTCCTGTTATAGTTTATTTAGCTGGATATTGTTGTCATACAATCAATAAGAAAATGAAATGCACATCTTGCTATGAAATAATATCGCGCAATGATTATGGTAATGAGCCACCAGCCAGTTATGATTACCTTCATGGCATAAGTAGAGGATCTCTTTGCTCTCCTGATGTTATAACTGTTAATATTGTGCAGTATAACTACATCATTATTAACAAATCAACACAAAATGACCAATTCAGAAAAGCAAAAAACCAAAGAATGTTTACAATGAACACCACTAATAGTATTCTTGAAGCAAATGGAGTTGGTTTCCCCATGGATTACTGTTGCAATGGACATTCATTAAATAAAATTCAGCAGATGATCATTTGGGCCTCCACCAACTCCCTGCTAAATAATTATTGTCAAAGGGAAAATGACTTAATTTTAATCAATAAATGCAATGCAAATGATGGTAAAAAACGCAAATTACAAACTTTAAGTAAATGATATTTTCGATATAATTCTCTGCCAATATAGCATAACTTCATAGTTACCATTATTATTCTATATTGAGAAACTTTTGACAAAAATAGCAGCAGTTTCATGAATTATTAATGTCCAGTGTATATATCATATTTTGTATTCAAAATTTGTCTATAATTATTTTTATCTGTATTTACTGAATAATACTTATCATAATAAAATAATAGGTATATGCTACATATTCGTAGTAAACATAAAATCATCATCAAAGAAATTTACTTTATCCTTATCCTTATTCAATGAAATGTCATATAGACATAAAGACGATAAAAAAAAAGAACAGTAAGAAAACTGACATTACTGCCAAAACTCCCAATATATATACTTGTATGTACACAACACACACACACACACACACACACACACACACACACACATGTATATATATACAGATTGGAGAAACTAGAAGACAAAATTTGTGAGAGAGAGAGAGAGAGAGAAACAAAAATAAGAAAGATAGAAAGGAACGCCAGACCTTATCCCCAGGTAAGGCCTACTAAAGGAGCATGGCCTTGGGGTGCGTCAGGCCTCCCTAATCTCGGTGGCTACGAGTCGCCCCCGAACTCGTACCGGACGACCTGACCAACGAAGGATCAGCCGACGTCGTCCTTCAACCCGCTACCGTCCTCCTCGAGTTCCTGCTGGCCAGTGCTGCCCTTCAGCCTCCTACCTGCCCAAAGCCCGAGCCCTTCGCACTCATTCCAACTGTCAGCAAGACGATTTCCGCATCGGGGCCTTGCTTGGCGGGGGCGGGGGGGAGTATTGTGTGTGTATGTGTATCATCCATCGGACAAAACAAGACTACAAAGCATCCTGCTCTCTCTTTCTCCCTCCCGCGCGCCAGCGGCCATTGCTCGAAGGAATGCAACTTCTATCATACAATATTCCTGTCTATTTCTCTCTAACCATTGTTGTCTTGGTTAATGTACAATCACCACTATTTGCATTGCCATGCAAGCATTTCGATCATGTACTCATAATGTTCCACCGAATCTTCTGTATGTGTTTCTGGTTGTGAAGACGCCAAACGTCTCGCCATTTCACATATATTATGCTACTGCATTGTATTCATTAACCTGTCTCGAATCTCATGCAATTGTCCATATGTGGAATTTCCTGGTCTTTCCATTGATATATGTTTTATCATTGTACGTTTATTATTTCTCTCACAATCGCCATCTGTTTGTCTGTCCACAAGCACAGATGTCCGAAACATAATCTCTGTTTTGCCCTGTCTGTTTGTAGAAACTACTTTGCGGCTCGCACCAGCCAATAACAACTTGGAAGATTCTGTTCAATTTTTTCAGTAAGGAACCACCAATAAACTAAACACCCAGCAAGCATGTCACTCAATCCGATCCTTACAGACTCACACATCTCTATGAGAATCTACTGAATAAGGTCCAAACATCGACACCCGATTATTTAAAGTAAAATGCATAAACAACCCATCTGTCATCCAAAACAGTAAAACGGTCACACGGTTCATTATAAAAGTCATTTCATATATGAATAAATGTCACACCACTCCCTATTTTGGAGAGGAACGTGGGATTCCTGTAAAAGAACCATCGTTATATTAAAAACCAAATTCACAAAATATAAATGCATAACCACAAGATTTCACTGCAACATGGATAGAGTTTTTCCCCCGAATCTGGAAAAAAGATCTAAATTGTACATGCTAACTTATACCAATAACGGACGGCAGTGCCCACTCATTCAGTCAACACCCCCATTATATTAATTTTGCAACGCACATATGAACACACTCTCGTGACATCCCCAAGTTCAATGTCCGACAAGGACACGCGCCCTCTGTACCTCAAATCGTCACGAGGTGTTTAGTCACACACCCTTCAACCGGAATTAAGCAGTTCCCGGCACACATTAGTTCAGTGACCAGAATGTGAAAAACACCCAAGCATTTCGTTACATGCTGTGTTCAGTCATATAATCTCACGCCTTCGAAAAGCTATAACATTCTTTTTCAAAGATCACCTTCGTGATTAGTTACATATATATATATGAAAGATCACCTTCGTGATTAGTTATATATATATATATATATATATATATATATATATATATATATATAATATATATATATATATATATATATATATATATATATATATATATATATATATATATATATATATATATATATATTTATATATGTATATATATATGTACTATATATATATATATATATATATATATATATATATATATATATATATATATATATATATATATATATATATATATATATATATATATATATATATATATATATATATATATATATATATATATATATATATATATATATATATATATATATATATATATATATATATATATATATATATATATATATATATATATATATATATATATATATATGTATATATATATATATATATATATATATATATATATATATATATATATATATATATATATATATATATATATATATATATATATTATTATAATAACTCAGATGTCTCTGCACAGTGCACCCCCTTCCACCTAATTTACCCCTTTTGTTTATTGAGAACCGCATGGCCGATCGTATTATCAACTTTCCAATCTGTCCCTTTTCTTTACCTGGAACAGATATTGAGATGACACAGATAACAGGGGCCAGGAGGATAATTTATGCCACTCCCTTAAGAAGATTAGCCCAACTAATCTTCTTAAATGGACTTTCTAAAGGCAAATTAAGCTGCCTGAATTGTCTTACCTCCGCAGGGAACCCGGGAAGGCACAACGGAATCGCTGCCCACCTGGCCAGTGACTCATGCTTGCACACAGCCCCTACCCCTGGCCGCGTGCCTTAAAAGGAGGAGAAGCAGTTAAGGAGTCTTAGTCTTGCAAGGAGTCGTAAGGGACAGCCATACACGCAGGTGGGTGATGCAGCTTGCTGAGAAGACCATTTCTTTCCACCGTCCGACTCCAGACTCCAGTCATCCTCGAGGGCACCGCCATGTGTGTGTTCATCCCTCGTCCTTATTTCTTCAGAGACCCGCTTCCCCTAAGGTAAAGTGGAGTAAAGACTTTTCGGTCACGATAGTTTGCCCTTTAGAAAGCTTGGAGTATCAGCATTTCACTTCTGTCCTTGCGCCAGTTTATCCAGTGCCATTTCCAATGTCCTGTGTTCGAGTGTAAAGTGGTCCTTCATTCCTCGAGTTTTTTGGCATCCTCAGTGCAAACTCGAGAATTATTCTGTGTTAAATTGTTCCTTTACTGGCATGTAATGTGTAAATCTCTCTTGCAGAGGGACACATTTGCAGTGGACTCATCTCAGCCTGTGCCTTGCCTTTAATCAAGACTCCAGAAGAAGGATCTTCAGGCGTTGCAAGCCCTTTATCAATTTACTTATCCATTTTCCCTTCAAATGCTTGCTTTTGTAAATATAATTCTTTAAATTATCCCAAGTGTTTACATAACATTTCCTTATGAAGTAGAGCCTTCAGCTCCTAAATTCTCCCCTTTTTTCTCATTTTTTTACAATTTCCCTTTACGCAAGTCAGCACTCCTAGGCCAATTAAATAAAGTTTCCGTTGCCGGCCTGTAAAATACCATAAACCCAGGGAAATACGTAAAAATGGCGACCTGGCCATAGATCTCGTTTTGCAGTTGCATTTTCCCCTTTATTGCTTCATTGCATTTGCAGCTTGCCAAATCAGCAATTAGCAAAGCTAAGCTGGGTGCGAGACAAATTCCGAACCTGTTATCAAGAGCACAGACCAAGAGAGTTCCACGTAAGTAATGTGTTTATCTTAGCAAATTTTTTTTTACAAGCGTGACTGTTCCTAGGAATTAGAAATAGGGACGCATGTATTCACTGAGAGAAGAGAACCGCCGTATTAGATTCTTTAATGCATGCCTTTCAGGATAGGTAGTTAGGAAATAACCAGTGCTAACCATTCTTTGCTTCGAGGAATAGTGCGAAATTCCTCTGTGTTAAAATCTTTGCCATATTTTTTGCTTTGAGGAAGAGTGCGAAATTCCTCCATGATAAATTTTACTTCGCACTTTGGATTAGCGAATTATTTAGGAGCAAATAAATTCCCACGTGGGACAAGACGAGATCAGTTTGCATTGCTGAAATACCTCTCGCAGTTTAGTTAAAACTCAAATTAGGCGTTAGGAAAGCGAAATTTAAACTCCACTTCCAGGGAAAATCACTAGGTCATTTTTATTGTTATCCTCTCATCCCGGGAAATTCCCTGGAGTCCCAGACGGTCTATAAATAGACGGGTTCATTCACACAGAATCTAAAAATAACTCCAGTGATTGTCAGACGACTTTTCACCCCAACTCCTGCCCATGCCCGTGTGTGTAACCTTTTTCATTCATTCTCAAAACAAAATTTTTTTAGGGTTTTCCAGTTAGTAATTTCTAAGTCCTAAGGGACGAATCGTATTTCCAAGTCCTGCGGGCAAACCAAATAAAATTCTACGTCGCAAGAGGTGAGAATTTCTCAACCAAAATTCCAAGTCCTAAGAGACTCCTAATAAAAATTCTACGTCGCACGAGGCGAGAATTTCTCAACCAAATTCCAAGTCCTAAGAGACTCCTAATTAAATTCTACGTCGCTCGAGGCGAGAATTTCTCAACCAATTTCCAAGTCCTAAGAGACTCCTAAAAAATTCTACGTCACGAGAGGCAAGAATCTAATTCCTACGGGAAAACCCAATTCCAAGACCTAAGAGACTCTTAAAAAATTCTACGTCGCAAAGAGGCGAGAATTTCTAATTCCTGTGGGAAACCCAAAATCAAGTCCTTTGAGACCTTATATTAGTGTATTTCATACACATCTAAGCCCTTACGGGACTGATCATTCTAGTTCGTTAGAACAACGCCTTAATTTCATGCTACAGCCGGCCAAGTCCGAGTGTGACATAAAATCCAGTTACGTCTTCCAAGACGCATATTAAAATTCGCTCGCCACGAGCAGCCACGTCTTACTCAGACATGTGGAATTTTAACAAAGTCTCCTCGGACTTACTGATCAACTGTCTTATTCAGACAGATCCATTCTCCTGCAGTCTGAGCAATTGAGTGTTTCAGATTCCTGCAATTGAGTCTTTCCAGTCCATATAACCATTATTTCAAGATGGCTAATAGCAGAGCCCAACAAAATGAGGACTTCAAATTGTACATGTCCACTGGAAAGGACATGGGACTATCAGGGCAAGCTCTGAGAGACTGGGTCCAAGAGCGAGTGGATGATGCCAAGGCAGAGAGGGAGTTAGAACGACAAGAGCGAGAAAAAAAGAGAATCGCCCAGGAAAAAGAACAAATTGCCCAAGAGGCGGAGAAGGAGAAAGAACGGCAGGAGAGAGAGAGAGAGAGAGAGAGAGAAAGAATTGCCCAAGAGAAACGAGAGGAGAAAGAACAGGCGGAGAAAGAGAAAGAACGTGAGGAAGGAGAGAGAGAAAGAATTGCCCAAGAGAGACAAGAAGACTTAAATCGTCAAGAGCGAAAGAGAGAAAGAATTGCCTAAGAGAGAAGAGAGGATCTAGAACGGGAGGAGCGACAGCGTGCCCATGAGCTCCAGATGTTAGAACGACAGAACGCCCCTCTCCCTCCTGCGGCGGGAATGAGTGCCCTCAGCCAAGCTCACTCATTCATGCCAAAATGGACAGAGTCCGAACCGGAAGTATGGCTTGAAAGGGCCGAATCAGTCCTGGAGTGCTGCAACCTCTCCCCCGCGGAACCCTCCCTTGTTCTCACTAAATTCCTGGGCGGAAAGGCGCTCGTTGCCTGCCATGCCCTTTCGGCAGAAGATAGGGGAAACTGGGAAGCCGTACACCAAGCGGTTACTAAGGTGTACGAGATTACCCCCACGCGGTGGAGGAGACGTTGGAGAGAGCAGCCGAGAGAAGCAGGCCAGACTTGGTCTGATTGGGCGTACCATTCGGAGCGGGCGTTAGCAAAATGGCTCAAGTCTGAAGGAGCCACAAGCGCCGCCGAGGTACTCGAAAAATTTAAGTTTGAGCATTTCCTGCGCTACGCCCCTCCCGCCCTCGCCACTCATGTAGTGGAAAAAGCCCCAGCAACCCTCACTGAGTGTTGCCGGATAGCAGACATGTGGGAGACTCACCACCCTCAAGAAAGATCTATGGGGCGGAAGATAAATCCCCCGCCCCTCCTCGAAGGATCAAATTCCCACAAAAATGGAAACTCGGGCAAGCCCCGAACTTGGCATTATTGCAAGAAGACGGGGCATTCTTCTGAACAGTGCCAAAACAAGAAAACGGCACCTCTCTCTCCCAGAAAACCACCCAATAACTCGCCTGCGCCCTCCACAGGGGCAGCGCGGAAAGACTTTAGTCAGACCTTCTGCACGGCATGCAAGGTTTATGGCCATTCTCCCGCATGGGCGAAATGCCCGAACAATAACAGATCAAATACTCCTGCCGTTGCCTTGGCCGTCACGAACTCCAAGTCATTGGGCCCTCCTACCGAAGGCCCCATATATGTGGCCCCTCCACAAGGCAGCCATCCCACGCGTCGAGTCACGGCATTTCAGGGCTCGGGCACATAAATCTCCCTCATCCGAAGGGACAGAGTTCCCTATGGAGCTATCGTCAATAGACGAAAACTCGTCACGATCGAGGGAGTAAATCAATTTAAAATGATACTCCCTACGGTCCAAGTGAGAGTCACAAGACCTCACAAATCAAAAATTTGCAATCTTGCAGTAGCAAGCCTTCTCCCCGGAGGCTATGACATCATCCTGGGACAGGACTTTCAGTCCTCACAGAAATCACGACAATCTAGGGGTCCACATTCCCCGAATCATTCCTCGGGCGCGAGTAATCCTCCCCCGCTTCTCCCTCAGTCAAGACTGGCGCCCCCTGGGTGCCAGGAGGACGTGCAGTCCCTACCAGTGCCACCTGAGTATGATGTACAGTGGCCCCCTCGATCGGTTCCCAATCCCATTCCAGTGCCAGGCCCTGCCTCAGTGCCAGTGCCAGGGCCCCAATCAGATCTCCCTCCCGGAGATGCCAAATGCCTGCCGGTGCCACTTGCATGCACTGAGCAGTGCCAAGCTTCGTCCGTCCTGACCGACGAGCACCAGAAATCTCTGATAGTGCTTGACTCTGCCCTAGTGCCAGCGCCAGAGCACCACCCCAATCTCCATGCAAGGGATCCAACTCAGGACCCCCTCTCTTCTCTCGGCCTGGCACCGCTACCAGCGTCGGTAAGAGAGACGGTTCCTCTCGATTACAGTGGAAGCTCACCTGCAGGTGCGGCCTCGCAACCCGTGCCTGAGCTGGTCATTGATACCTGCGAGCCGCTCACACCGCCCCCGACCGCCTCCTCTCTGCCTCAGTCCGTCGCCGACGCAATTGCAAGTAAGGATTCTGCCATCTCTCACTTGGCTGATGAACTACAAGAGCTGCGACAGATCATGGTTGAACCAGCACAGAAAACTCCTGCTTCAGCTGTCGCAGCAGCAGGCCCAGGTGGCAGTCCATGCTGCCCTCCGGTCTCAGGTCCTCAGCTTCCCCGGCCGAGGATGACTGTCCCAGTAGGAAAGGTTCGCGGCAGAATTACCACGGGCGTGGGAATTTCCAAATAGTTTACGAAGAGCTCTAGAGCTCCCCTGGCACCTGTGCCACCATTTCCTCTTTCGAAGGTCTTGGCACCTCTAATCCAGACGGGGATGTCAGGCCCTCTGCTATCTTCTTCCGTTCCTCAGGAACTTCTATCCCTTACCATTCTCTATTAATCTTTTTCTTAAATTATCACCATAAGAGGCAATTTAGCACGAGATACCATTCCCCTCAAAATGTATAAATCATTGAGAATAACAGAGTGAGAAGTGGCACGCCCTTGGCACCGGGCATGTGTGTCAGCTCTTCCTGAAGGAGTCACGCCCTTCGGGGTTCCCTTTCCTCGCCCTGGAGCTGAAGTGATAGTCCGGGCCGTAATTTATAGGCGAAGGACAATAAATTCCCGCCTAACACAATAAAACCCTCACTCTATTTCCTTAGCTCTTCTGCCAATATCGTTTACTCTTTTAGTTATATATTTATCTTTCTCTTTTAATGAGTCGTGAGTCATAGACTCTTGCCCTTGTGATTTTAAATGCCCCTTTCATAAGCTCCGAGAGACGTGTTCCGCCTTTCATGTGCGGTCACGTTTTCATTCGTAACATCCTGTTAATTTTCCTTTTGTTGTTATTATTCCTTTTTCCCCTTCCTTCTAAGAACTCTGTTTTGTCCCTGACCCCGCTTCTTTTTGTCTGTTCATCCCGTCATAACATTGAGCGAGTATCTATTTATAGCCTGTACCCAAATGTGGGCAGTGGATGCATAAAATTAGCGTGGTTTAAAGTTAGCGAATACTCTCGCTCACCTACAACTGTCAAAACACCTAAGAGTAAGGGTCGAGTTGGCGAATTATGTATCCTCATTACAGTATCACATAAAGGGGATGTCATTTACAACAATAAACGCTGTTTTATCATTAACACAGCCTCTTCAAGGCAGACTGTACTAACCGCATGCCTTGTTGATTTAGAATTAAGGAACTTATATGTAAATTAATTCTTAAATTTTGTCTCCTGCCTCAAAATTATCTTGTCCTCGTAATCTTAAAGTAATGTATACCGTAAACTTGAAGAAATTAATGGGCCACGTTAAAGTACTTTAGTGTTAATGTGACGGAAGTACTTTCCATTTTGTGTGGTGATAGAGTAAAGTAAAAGATTTTTCATTTTTCTTGTTGGGAGAAGAATACAGTACATCAGCTGTGCAGACTTCTGGGATATCAACATGCAAGCCCGAATGAAGGCTCGTATGTTTTATTCTGTGGGAAGCTATTATAATAACCCAGACGTCTTGCACAGTGCACCTCCCCCCACCTAATTTACCCCTTTTGTTTATTGAGAACCGCATGGCCGATCGTATTATCAACTTTCCAATCTGTACCTTTTTTTTACCTGGAACAGATATTGAGATGACACAGATAACAGGGGCCAGGAGGATATTTTATGCCACTCCCTTAAGAAGATTAGCCAACTAATCTTCGTAAATGGACTTTCTAAAGGCAAATTAAGCTGCCTGAATTATCTTACCTCCACAGGGAACCCGGGAAGGCGCAACGGAATCACTGCCCACCTGGCCAGTGACTCATGCTTGCACACGGCCCCTACCCCTGGCCGCGTGCCTTAAAAGGAAGAGAAGCAGTTAAGGAGTCTTAGTCTTGCGAGGAGTCGTAAGGGACAGCCATACACACGGGTGGGTGATGCAGCTTGCTGAGAAGACCATTTCTTTCCCTAAGGTAAAGTGGAGTAAAGACTTTTCGGTCACGATAGTTTGCCCTTTAGAAAGCTTGGAGTACCAGCATTTCACTTCTGTCCTCGTGCCAGTTTATCCAGTGCCATTTCCAATGTCCTGTGTTCGAGTGTAAAGTGGTCCTTCATTCCTCGAGTTTTTTGGCACCATTAGTGCAAACTCGAGACTTATTCTGTGTTAAATTGTTCCTTTACTGGCGTGTAATGTGTAAATCTCTCTTGCAGAGGGACCCATTCGCAGTGGACTCATCTCAGCCTGTGCCTTGCCTTTAATCAAGGCTCCAGAAGAAGGATCTTCAGGCGTTGCAAGCCCTTTATCAATTTACTTATCCATTTTCCCTTCAAATGCTTGCTTTTGTAAATATAATTCTTTAATTTATCCCAAGTGTTTACGTAACATTTCCTTATGAAGTAGAGCCTTCAGCTCCCAAATTCTCCCCGTTTCCTAATTTTTTTTACGATTTCCCTTTACGCAAGTCAGAACTCCAAGGCCAATTAAATAAAGTTTCCGTTGCTGGCCTGTAAAATACCATAAACACAGGGAAATACGTAAATATTACATACATACATACATATATATATATATATATATATATATATATATATATATATATATATATATATATATATATATATATATATATATACATACACACGAGTATATTTTATATAGAATCTACTGGTCACTTTTCGCCAGATATATATGTAATCCTAATAGCCAGTGGCGTCACTAGAGGTTAAATTTCGGGGGGCTGGAGCCCTACCAGCTTGATATATTTGATATGACCATTAGATGGTAACTTGGTAGATGAGCAGGATTGAAAAAAATTGGAGTATTGCATGCGTATTACATATATTTATATATGTAGCATATTACATGAGATACTGTGATGAAACTATTCTCTGCATATATACCTTCACTATTCTTATAGAAGAACAAAACTGTTTAAAAAGATAAAATAATACAAAGCCATTTCTCTCATCAAAAAAAAGAAATAAAAATAGAATAATAAACCACATTGATTACATGAAGTATATTGCATCTAACTTAATTAAATTAGAGATAATCGCCTTGTGGTGGATTCACCTGAGTTTGACTGTAAAGATACTGGGAGAGCTGCAAATCTATCCACTACCCTATCAAGATCAAGGGAATCCACTACAGTTTTCTCAATAGAAATTGTGCCTAGACTGGTCAGTCGTTCCTGACCCATTGATGCCCTGAGGTAAGTGTTGACCAATTTCAAGACAGAAAAAGATCGCTCACATTTGGCATTACTGACAGGGAAAGTTAAAGCCAAATACATTAAATTCCGAAGTGTGGTGAAACCTTCCTTCATTGGTTTCAGTTTATCCAAAGAATCAGAAATAGATTTCACATCATCCCGTGGTGTTCTCTGAGCAATAAGTAGTTCTTCATGAAGGCTTTCCCTTTCAATTGAGTACTGGCCAGCAAGGTATTGTAAGTCATTTTCATTTAAGAAATTTGGAGATGATGGGTGACAAGCAGCTACACCAAGGAGGATACTTTTTGGTTCATCAAATCTTTGTCTAAATTCACTGAGTACTTTGTCAAAAATAGGGATATACAGAGACCTTTTACAGCAGGCTTTTGGGTCCTCAACCCTTTCAAAAGTGTCTCGTTGGCTTGTGTTTTCGATTACAAAGGATTCCAACAGACGTGAAGATGGTTTCCTTTTCCTTGAAGGCTGATGGAAAGTTGAAGTTATGTTTCTCTCAGTAGCAAAATCAATTGATTTTTGCCAAATGGTGTTAAAATGGCAGTCTGTTGTTCTTTTGTCACTAATAATTTCAAGTGTTTCTTGTGCCATGCTAAGTGCTGCAGCAAGTTCCATATTCTCATTCTGCCATGTCTTTGATAGTGGGGTTGTAATATCAAATACTTCAGAAAAGGTAATCAACAGAAAGACTGCCTCAAACTTATTCAAAGCTTGTAGGAATCCATTAGCTAAGGCTTTTTCTTCACCAGATCTTCCATGGTTAGACAAATCTTCTAGAGTGTCCATCAAAATCTCGTAGCGTTGTGATATTGACTTAAGGGCCTTATGGTTGTATTCCCATTTGTGTTGACACACTTTAGGAAGTTCCAGAACTGATAATTTTTGTCTTTCTGGAGGTCTATGAATATATCATGGCGCAAGGTTTAACCACGGATGAAGTTAATCAGAGCTGAAATAAAGTAAAAAAAAATTCGACCTCTGGCAGGCACCCAGCTGTGTGAGTTATGACTAACTGCAATCTGTGTGCAGAACATGGTACATAAAAGCATGGATTCTTCACAGATTCTCGGATTTGTGCCTGTACACCACTGATTTTGTCACTCATTACAGATGCTGTATCGTAGCATTGTGCTATTAGTTTATTAATATTCAGGCTAAGATTACGAAGCTTCTCTAACAACGCATTAGCTACAGAAGTAGCATCACGATTCTTCAAAGAAATGAATCCTGTGAACCTCTCATTTACTGTTTCATCTGTGACATACCTAATGCAGACACAGAGCTGCTCAGTAATACTAACAACTCTAGTCTCATCAGATATTACTGCAAAGAAGGGTGATGACTTGGCTTCTTTGGCTATGACAGCAAGCACACAATCGGCTACAGCTTTGAGAAGATAATTCAGACTTAACCCAGATGTATACTTGACATTTAATGGAATCTTTTTTTTTTCAGGTCACAGAATCTCTGACTCTTTGCTTATCAAGTCAAAATTTTCCAGAAAGGCACCCTTATTTAATGAACTTTCGCTTTCATCATGCCCCCTGAATGCTATGTTTGTTTTAGCAATTGTAATAACAATGTTCAATAGTGTCTTAACATATTCTCTATTGTGAAGAACCTGCTGTTTATGTTGGCTATCAAGTTGTTTATGAACATCACCATGCAACTGTGAAATTTTGAGGTTGAGCCATTTTTCCACAGCAATAACATGGTATGTGCCTTTTTCATGCTTTAACGCCTTTTCATGCATTTTCTTCCAGTTACTGAAACCTTCGTTGGTAAATGCCATTTCTTAGTGCCCCACATTAGCACCAAAGAGTTTGCATACAAAGCAGTAAACTCTGTCATCAGTCACGGAGTATTCAAGCCACTCATACCTACCATACCAATCACATTGAAAAGGCCTGGTCTGAAAACCAAACTGTACTTTTGGATACATTTTTAGTCTTGGTTGTGTGGGTTCATCTTCAGGTCTCATGTAAATTGTCCTTTAGTAGGAATTTCAAGGTTTTCACTTGTGCTGGGTCGTGGCTAATATATATATATATATATATATATATATATATATATATATATATATATATATATATATATATATACATACACACACATACTGGTGTTCGTATATTCATACACACATATACAGTAGATATTAATCATAATCCTGTGCACATGCATTAGGTCTGTATATATATTAAAAGGATAAGATAATATCTTATCCTATCTAGATGGGATGGAAGTACCAGTTGCAACGGTCATTATTTAACCATCTCGCCACCCGAGTAGTGGGAAAAACAGAACAAAGAATAACTAATAATTCCATAAGTGTTGTAAACTTGAATGTGCGTGTGTGTTATCGCAAATATAATTGATGTATGTATGTATGCATGTACGTGTGTGTATATATACTGTATGTATATACACACACACACACACATATATATATATATATATATATATATATATATATATATATAATGTGTGTGTGTGTGTGTGTGTGTGTGTGTGTGTGTGTGTGTATGATGCACTTACGGTATTTATCTATGTGGAATCGAACCACATTATAGCGAGAAATGAATTTCTATCACCAGAAATAAATTCCTCTAACTATAATTACATATATACACACACATCATATATATATATATATATATATATATATATATATATATGTATATATATATATATATATATATATATATATATATATATATATATATATATATATAAATATATATATATATATATATATATATATATATATATATATATATATATATATATATATATATACTACCATATTCAAAGAGAAACAGGATAGCAAAAGAAAACGTGGCCCTCATTATGTATAACTGAATCACAAAAATATGGAACGTGATGAATATATAAATAAAGATAAAATCCACGAAGGAAACGGAAACACTGGAGTGCTGCGAGGCCTTTCGACACTAGTTCTTTACTTAGCAGACTGAAAAAATGTAAAGGTATGTTTACAAAGAAAGCTCATATAATACCCATCTGTCATTTATATGAGCTTTCTTTATAAACATACCTTTATATTTCTTCAGTCTGCTAAGGACTAGTGTCGAAAGGCCTCTATAGCACTCCAGTGTTTCCGTTTCCTTATAATGATTTTATCTTTATTTATATATTCATCACGTTCCATATTTTCGTGATTCAGTTATACATACATATATATATATATATATATATATATATATATATATATATATATATATATATATATATATATATATATATATATATGTATAACTGAATCACGAAAATATGGAACGTGATGAATATATAAATAAAGATAAAATCCACGAAGAAACGGAAACACTGGAGTGCTGCGAGGTCTTTCGACACTAGTCCTTAGCAGACTGAAGAAATATAAAGGTATGTTTATAAAGAAAGCTCATATAAATGACAGATGGGTATTATATGAGCTTTCTTTGTAAACATACCTTTACATTTTTTCAGTCTGCTAAAATAAAGAACTAGTGTCGAAAGGCCTCGCAGCACTCCAGTGTTTCCGTTATAAATCTGTGGATTTTATCTTTATTTATATATTCATCGTTACATATTTTCGTGATTCAGTTATACATAATGAGGGCCACGTTTTCTTTTGCTATCCTGTTTCCTCTTTTGAACTGCGTAATCACTACCTTCTCCAAGTCTCTTTCGGCTGCGCATTCGACCAGAATTCAACTCAAGTTCCTGAAGAAGTGTCTGTCTGAACAAGTGCTCCCTAAATCCTTGCTACCACGCCGTTTAAGAAGATATGACAATCACCCATTCAACTAATTCAGTGCCATGATGTTAAAACGCCACATAGCAGCCGCAAAGCAAGAGGAGAAAGAAAAATTTAAGGAACTAGAAAAAGCCAAAATTTCATTTAATCATTCTATCCCGGATAGTTGGAAGGACTCGCTGCGACAAGAAATTTATGGAAAACTTCGTAGGACTACAGATGCCCTAACAAGAAAACTCGACAGAAAACTAAAAAATCTTATTGATAGCAGTGACTGGACTAATAGTGCACGCAATGACTGTGTTATAAATTTATCAAGTAAACAAATAAGTGAAAATGTTGTGAGTGCGCTCGGATATGGTTTATCCTTCTTTGTATCTAACAGACCCTCGGGGAACAAGTGTCAAACTGTTTCCCGTTTTAGCTAAACTTAGCAAGGCAAGGTGGGGCGAGGTGTCTGCCATATCTACACGATATCCAAACTTATAAATCAAATCTGGGAAAAGTGGCAACGTCTAAAACGTACTACATATTCGTGGTGATTTTGGTGTGACTATGATATTGATAACCAGAGAATATAGAAATTTATAAGGTAGCGACGTAGGTGCTACTGACTGAAATGATCGATTGTTGTTTACAGCTCTAGTTGCCTCCCACCCGAGGCGAATTTGGTGGGATTGATATTAGGGTCTGGAATTATAACGAATCATTTTGAAAGATTCCAGTTCCTTCTTTCATTGATGATGGTCACTTCGGAATTCCCTCGTCGACGGTCAAAAGTTATGGTGGAAGTAAAAGTCGTTAAGTTGTCTGTAAATCCGCCATTGTCCATGAAACAAGGAACTGGAATCGGTCAAAAAGACTAGGGATAATCCGAGGCACCATTCTCAAACTAATGTTCGAGTGGTTCCACCCACCAAACTCAATGCAGGTGGAAGGAAGGAAAGGAGATATGAAAACAACAACTGATCATCACTTTCAAAGGATACCTGAATATACCTGAATATGTCTAATATATATATATATATATATATATATATATATATATATATATATATATATATATATATATATATATATATATATATATATTATAATTAGCAAGAACTCGCTAGAAAATTGCTCCCTCTTTTTTTTCTCTCTTTTACTGTCTGCCGATTGATCGATAGACATACCTGTCTATCGACATGCGTGCCTACCTATCTATCAGCTGGAACTGGACCAGGGGTTAGCACAGTCAGAATACAAGGGATTAAAACCGATTGTAGGCCACTCCCTTTAAGTAGATAATTCCTTATTCGAGGCAAAAGTGAATCAGTCTGGCCGCTTCTTTTCAGGCAACCACCACCCCCCGCCCCAGCCGCAGACATCAGCTGGAAATGACTCACCTCCCTATGTGCATGGACGTGCCCCCTGCCCATAGGAGAGGGCATAAAGCGACAAGCAGACCAGGACTCGGTCTCAGACGCACGCTGGACGACATGGGTTAAAAACCAGACAGACACACTCACCACCAAGCCCTTGGCTGGACGATGCCCTTAGCCCACGATGTCTCCATCTAACCCCGTGGCCTTTCACAGTATACTTTTACCTTCGTGCACTTCAACCAACAACCACGTGTTCCTTTCGCTGCTTGCCCGATCGATAACCCACTCCATTGCCTGGTGCTTCGTGAAGTTCCCACAGGTGGCCCCTCAACATTGAAGCCCTGCATCCTACCACGTGGAAGATTGCATTCGCCCTCAGAAATCGGAAGTCATCCACGGACCACCTTCTGCGCTGGAACCAAATCTCCCTTACGGTAAAGTGCTCTGAAAGACGTCCATTCAGTCATGCTTTTCCTCGTAAAATTTACTTAATTAGAGTGCCAGTAATCACAGAATCTCTTGTCAAATGTCTGTGCTACTTGAGTGTCGGCAGTGCTAAGCCATTATTAATTCATCGAAGCCCATTGGCACCCTCAGTGCAGCTTCGAATTCATTATCCTTTTGTCTGTTTTCATTACTGGCGTATAATTTGTGTATCTCTCATTTCAGAGGGACCCTATAGCATGGAATCTTCTCGGACTGTGTCTGGAATCCCCCAGTTTCATTCATCCCATAGGAATCCCCTTCAGGATCAATAATTTAATTGCATTTCTCTTTCCCGAACTAATGTTCTTTATGTAAATATACTCCTGTAAGTTTACCCACGTGTTTACGTAATATTTTCCTTCAGTAGTAAGAACATTACGCTCATATGAAATTCCCCCTTTTTTCTCTTGTTTTATGTTTCCCTGGACCCAATAAGTCAGAATCACAAGGCCAAAGTATCTGTAGCTGTCGCTACCTGTCTCACAGAAAATATCTCAAACCAGATTGCCCAGGAAAGACATAAAAATGGCAACCTTTTGCCTTAGATTCTCGTTTTAGCGGTTGCATCCACCCCCATCTGTTTTCTGCTTTTGTTTGGGTTTGCATCTGCCAAATCAGCAATTAGCAAAGCTACGCTGGGTATGAGACAATTATGAACCTTTTGTGTAAAACCAGCACACAGATCCGGAAATTCCATGTAGATAAATTGTGTTTATTTTAGCATAGGAATTTTAAAGACGTGACTGAGTCTAGGAAAAAATACTAGGGGCGCATGCCAAGAAAAAAAAAACGAGAGAGGAGAACCGCTGAAATTTAGATTTTGTTTATGATAGGATATTTAGGTATTAACCATTTCGAGGAATTGTGCTATATTTCCTCCTTCAAAATCAAACAGATTCATGATCGCAAAACCTAGTTAGTCATGTAGTCACATTTTCCCACGTGGGATGAAGTCAGCTAGAATCGCTGATTTTCTTTTCTCTCTCTCTCTCGCTCTGGTATAGCGAAGGTAAAGTTCCAGATAGACAAATAGACTTGAGTGGCAGGCAAGCGTGGAATTGATTTAGGTTCCCCCCCAAAAAAAATTTTTTTTCCTTTTCCCACACAATTCGCATTCGGGGAAATTACGTTGAATATTTGCTAGGATTTGTTTATTTACTTTTCCCTTGTTTACCCTGGGCTCGTTCCAGCAAAATTTTTTTTTCCTCATTCTTTTTTTTGTTTTTCTTTGTTTTGTGTGTGTGTTTGGGGTTATTCTTTTGTGTGTGTGTCGTCTACTCATTAAATTAGGGGCCTTTATCATTTCAATATTCTTTGCTTACAAAAGGAAATCTCCCCCAATAAGCCCGCTTTGTCGGTAATTTGGTGAGACCATTTCATTTCCAATTCAATCCCCAATAAGCCCGCCTCGTCGGTAATTTGGTGAGACCAATTCATTTCCAAATCAGTCCCCAATAAGCCCACCTCGTCGGTAATTTGGTGAGACCAATTCATTTCCACTTCAGTCCCCAATAAGCCCGCCTCGTCGGTAATTTGGTGAGACCATTTCATTTCCAATTCAGTCCCCAATAAGCCCGACTCGTCGGTAATTTGGTGAGACCAATTTAGTCCCCAATAAGCCCGCCTCGTTGGTAATTTGGTGAGACCAATCATTTGCTAATTGTCCCCAACCAAACTCGTTTTGTCGGTAATTTGGGAAGCCAATCATTTGTTAATCGTCCCCAAATCAAAACCGTTTTGTCGGTACCTTGGGAGACCAAAGAATTCCAATTCCTCAGAGTTTTGAAAGCCGTTCATACTGTAAAGTCACCGCCAGTCTCTCTGTTGAAAATTTGCGTGCACTTATTATACCCGGACAACTCCTTCCTATGCCTTGGGAAAATTTTTGTGTATCACTTGAGTCGACCCCACCTGCAAAATGTCGGCAAAATCTCAGCAGAGCAAGGACTTTAAGTTCTTCATGTCCTCCGGGAAGGAACTCGGCCTTTCCGGGAAAGATCTAAAAGACTGGGTACAGGAGAGGATGGACGCGATAAAGGCAGAACGGGAGGCAGCAAGATTAGAAAAAGAGGCAGAACGGGAGGCAGCAAGATTAGAAAAAGAGGCAGAACGGGATGCAGCAAGATTAGAAAAAGAGGCAGAACGGGAGGCAGCAAGATTAGAAAAAGAGGCAAAATGGGAAGCAGCAAGATTAGAAAGAGAGGCAGAACGGGAGGCAGCGAGATTGGAAAGGAGGCCCTAGAGAGGAGAGAAGATGTGGAACAAGAGGCAGCGAGATTAGAGAGGGAGGCCCTAGAGAGAAGGGAGGAGGCAGAAAGAATAGAGAATGAGAAGAAGCGTGCCCATGAACTCCAGATGCTGGCACACCATGGCACTCCCTCCCCGCTCCCGCCTCGGGGATGAGGGCCCTCAGCCAGGCCCACTCATTTATGCCCAAGTGGACCGAAGCTGAACCGGAAGTATGGCTCGACAGAGCCGAGAAGGTCCTGGAATGTTGCACCCTCTCCCCCACCGAACTCTCTCTAGTAGTAACTAAATTCCTCAGTGGAAAGGCACTGATTGCCTACAACGCCCTACCTGCGGCTGACCAGGATTACTGGGACGTCGTGCGCCAAACCATCACAAAGGTGTACGAGATAACCCCTGAACGCTGGAGGAGGCGATGGAGAGGGCAAGTCAAGGAAGTCGGCCAAACTTGGGCAGATTGGGCCTACCAGTCAGAGTGCGCCCACACGAAGTGGTTCGAATCTGTGGGAGTCAAGACCCTTGCAGACTCCATAGAGCAAATGAAAAAAGAGCACTTCTTGCTCTACGCACCTCCCGCCCTCGCCGCGCACATAGGGGAGAAGGAGCCCTCGACGTTGGTGGAATGCTGTCGCATCGCCGACTCCTGGGATACTCATCACCCCCTGGAAAGCTCCCTGCAGCGCAGAATTAGTCCACCCGCCTGCCTTTCGGGTGCCCATCCGCCGAAGAATGGGTAATCACAGACCCCTGTTATGCGCGGGTTCTGTAGAAAGATCGGGCATTCCAAAGAGCAATGCCGAAATAAACCACCAGAGCCTCTTTCTCCCGGAAAACCAACTAATAAGTCTCCTGCGCCCTCCGCAGGGGCAGTGCGAAGAGATTTCAGCCAAATCTTTTGCACGGCGTGCAAGGTTTATGGCCACTCTCCCTCATGGGCAAAATGCCCTAGAAATAATAAGTCCAGTAATCCTACCATCGCCCTGGCAGTTATGAATCCTGAGTCCTTAGGCCCTCCAGCCGAAGGTCCCATATATGTGGCACCTCCTTGTGGTAGATACTCAGCACGCCAGGTCAAGGCATTTGACAACTCTGGCGTGCAAATTTCCCTCATAAGGAAAGACAAAGTTCCCTATGGAGCTATCATAAACCGACGCAAACTCCTCACAATTGAGGGTATCAACGAATTCAAAATGATACTCCCTACTGTCCAATTGAGAGTCACAAGACCTCATACATCTAAAATTTGCAATCTTGCAGTAGCAAGCTATCCTCCCGGAGGTTATGACATCCTCCTGGGACAGGACTTCCAGTCCCCATTTAAGTTGCCACAATCACTGCCAGTGCCAGGGCCCCAATCAGACCTCACTCCAGAAGATTCCAAAATCGATTCCAAATCTCTGCCAGTGCCACTTGCATGCACTGAGCCATGCCAAACTTCGTCCGTAACAGGCGATGAGCAAATTCCAAAGCAAATAATAGTGCCTGCCCCTGCCTTAGTGCCAGTGCCAGAGCACACCCCCGATCTCCATTCAAGAGATCCCAATAAGGACACCCCCTCTTCTCCTGGCTTGGCTCCACTACCAGTGCCGGTAAGGGAGACGAATCCTGCCGACCACAGCGGAAGCTCACCTAAAGGTGCGGCCTCGCAACCCATGCCTAAGCCAGTCATTCCTACCTGGGAGCCCTTCATGCCCCCCCGACCAATTCCTCTCTGTCTCAGTCCTCCGCAGACATAGCAGTGAGTAATGATTCTGCCGTGGTTCAAATAGCCGATGAACTCTAGGAACTGAGACGGATCGTGATAGAGCTTGCAAAAAAGGCCCCTGCGTTGGCCGTCAAGGAAGCCGATACAGGTGGCACTCCAAAACCCTCCCCAGGCTCGGTTACACCGATTCCCCAGCCAAGACAAACCATCAAAGTCAGAAGGGTCCGTGGGGGAAAATACCATGGGCGTTGATAATTCCAGGTGGCTTCAAGAGAGCTCCCAAGCTCTCCTGGCACCCGTGCCAACCCGGTACAGTGCCATCATTTTATCCTATGAAGACTTTGGCACCTCTATCCAGAAGAGGATGTCAGGGTCCTTCAGTATTCCTTTCTCTCTCTCTCTCTCTCTCTCTCTCTCTCTCTCTCTCTCTCTCATACTATGTCCTTTATTCTTCCTCAAATACTTCCTTTCCTTCCTTTTGATTAACCATCACGTTTATATTATGCCTTACCCAGGCCCTCATTTTACCTGGATCACTTCTGCTCATGCAGAATGCCATGACAGATATACCAACACTATAAGCCCTACGACTCCCCATTCATGCCTACCACAGCATGATGCATTTAAAAATGCGATATGCCATCGCCATTAGTTAATATTACATAAGTGCCAACTTGGCACAGTGCCATTATTGCGGATTCTGGCAAAATGATCCTGCCAGAGGGGTCGCACCCTTTGTTTATCTTTGCGGCTGTCATGGGCCAAGAATAATCCTAGCTGTTTACTATAGGCTAAAGAATGTAATTTTAGCATATTTGATCAACATGTAGTTACAACAATTTATGTTTAATTTGGGTTTGCCATTTATTCTTTTGTTATTTTTATACCTCATGCACTTAGATGGGTGCCACAAGGCACTTAAAAAGTCAGTGCCACCTTTGTAATACAAGGGGCGTGGCCCGCTATCCAGAAGGCGGAGGCATGTCCCCTTGCCTTCTTGTAATATCGGGAACTTCCTTCCACCACCCCCCCTTTTTCCTTTGCTTACTTATTTTAAACGTCTAAAGTAAAGTCCCCATCGTAGAGTAAAAATGGCGAACCCTTAAAATGAATAAATAAGCCTTAAGCTGAAATAATTCTACTTCCCTTTGATTAAAACCTTTTCAGGCGCTTTTTATAAGTGTTATAAGAGTGTCATGAGACTCTGTGCCAAGTCTGGCACGGGTTTACCAACCAACACAAATTACGATGTCAAGTAAACCCAAGTATATTTCGTCATTTCAACGCCGCTTAAAAGGCAAACTAACCGCATGCATTTAGGGGATATCTAGAATTAAGTAACCATGTATTCTAATTCTTGAACATCACCCTTTCTTTTCATTTGTTTGCAACAGCCTCATATACCGTGGCCTTATAATCCTAATTAACTCACATTGATCGATTAACCTTATAAATTTATCACTTTGTAGCCAAAAGCACAGTAATTACTCTTTTGCAAGTGTTGAAATTACCTTATGTCCTGTTAGAGTAATTTGTTCCAGTATGTTATCAACAGTAATGCCGCAGAGTTTCATAAATATTTAGAAGTAAAGTTCATTGCAAGGCAGAATGTACAGTAACGTAAAGCATTTTCCACTCATTCTTGTATATCGATGTTCACACCCAAATGAAGGTGTGTACATCATCTTGTGTGGGGAGCTATTATAATTAGCAAGAACTCGCTAGAAAATTGCTCCCTCTTTTTTTTCTCTCTCGTTTAATGTCTGCCGATCGATCGATAGACGTATCTGTCTATCGACATGCGTGCCTACCCATCTATCAGCCGGAGCTGGACTAGGGGTTAGCACAGTCAGAATACAAGGGATTAAAACCGATTGTAGGCCACTCCCTTTAAGTAGATAATTCCTTATTCGAGGCAAAAGTGAATCTGTCCGGCTGCTTCTTTTCAGGCAACCCTCCCCACCGCCCCAGCCGCGGACATCAGCTGGAAATGACTCACCTCCGTATGTGCCTGGACGTGGCCCCTGCCCATAGGAGAGGGCATAAAGCGACAAGCAGACCAGGGCTCGGTCTCAGACGCATGCTGGATGACATGGGTTAAAGACCAGACAGATACACTCACCACCACGCCTTTGGCTGGACGATGCCCTTAGACCACGACTTCTTCATCTAACCCCGTGGCCTTTCACAGTATACTTTTACCTTCATGCACTTCAACCACCAACCACGTGTTCCCTTCGCTGTTGGCCCGATTGATAACCCACTCCATTGCCTGGCACTTCGTAAAGTTCCCACAGGTGGCCCCTCAACGTTGAAGCCCTGCATCCTACCATGTGGAAGATTGCATTCGACCTCGGAAATCGGAAGTCATCCACGGACCGCCTTCTGCGCTGGAACCAAATCTCCCTTACGGTAAAGTGCTCTGAAAGACGTCCATTCAGTCATGCTTTTCCTCGTAAAATTTACTTAATTAGAGTACCAGTAATCACCAGATCTCTTGTCAAATTTCCGTGCTACTCGAATGTCGGCAGTGCTAAGCCATTATTAATTCATCGAAGCCCATTGGCACCCTCAGTGCAGCTTTGAATTCATTATCCTTTTGTCTGTTTTCATTACTGGCGTATAATTTGTGTATCTCTCATTTCAGAGGAACCCTATAGCGTGGAATCTTCTCGGGCTGTGTCTGGAATCCCCCAGTTTCATTCATCCTATAGGAATCCCCTTCAGGATCAATAATTTAATTGCATTTCTCTTTCCCGTACTAATGTTCTTTATGTAAATATACTCCTGTAAGTTTTACCCACGTGTTTACGTAATATTTTCCTTCAGTAGTAAGAACATTACGCTCATATGAAATTCCCCCTTTTTTCTCTTGTTTTATGTTTCCCTGGACCCAATAAGTCAGAATCACAAGGCCAAAGTATCTGTAGCTGTCGCTACCTGTCTCACAGAAAATATCTCAAACCAGATTGCCCAGGAAAAACATAAAAATATATATATATATATATATATATATATATATATATATATATATATATATATATATATATATATATATATATATATATATATATATCTATATATATATACTCGTATATATATATATATATATATATATATATATATATATATATATATATATATATATATATATATATATATATATATATATATACATATATATATAATGTTATTAATGAAGATAAAAGGCCCATAAAACACTATTTGAATGTTGCAACCATATATTCGAGCACTTCCTTCTGTGCAACGTTCAAATTGTGTTTTATGGGCCTTCTTATATTCATATTACACTCAGGTATTACAGTAAAAGACATTCATATATATATATATATATATATATATATATATATATATATATATATATATATGGCTTACAAATTTCATACCGTTTACTTTTATTTAATATTTTTTCTTATTTAGAATATAGACATGCATCGTGGATGATGTAGAATTCGTAACACGAACCTAGGTTTAGCCCAAAGATTGGATTACACACACTACAAAATGCAAGATCTTTTGGAAAAAGCTCCAATATATACCATTATATGGCCTGTCAAACAAAAATCCGATGATTAGTAACAACTATAATTCGAATGACTAATTGTTGTAACCTGTTATTTATAAAATTCTAGAATGTCAAAAAAGGGAGAGTTTCATGTACAACAAATAAATATAAATGAAACAATGCACGTGTGTCGGTTCTAAGTTCCAAATATACTTCTACTAATCCTCAAAATCCATCTCTCATCATGGCTGAAGAGCAGGCGATGTAAATACGTGACCCAGTCGTGAAGGGAAACGGCCGCGTATATGTTAATAGTCTTGCGCGGTTAAAATATATGGAATAAGATGCAGAAACTGATAAGAAAAAAAAAGCAAACGTAGCCCCCAGCCCTCAAAAGATAGCGCGCCCAGGAGAGTAATTGCCATGTTGTGTATTTTACTTTTTGCTGACAGTCTGGATAACGTAAATTTTTGCGGACCGCACTCTTATTGTAGCTGACAACTGGGGGCACCAAAGCTGCTTCCCACAGAAAACGGTTATTTGGTTAATAAGGAACCTACAAGGGGATGTGTCAGTCTCTGCTGCCGGCAAAATTCTGAGGCCAGTCAGCTGTCTCTCGCTGTATATATGACCTCGCAGCTTATTTTCTTGCTCTTTCCAGGGTCACTGGGATCACAAGATGGTGGTTCCAGTTACTTCGTTTTCTATGAGAATCTTCCAAATCCTGGTGACTTCTGGCAACCCATGTTAGCCAGTCTGAAAAGAGGTAATTCAAGCAGTCACCAGGTCTTTAGGAAAGATAAACCGATGCACCAAAAACGGGAGCATGGAGAGAAATTTACGTAGGGGCTGAGTTTCTCACGCCCTTCCTCAGTTAGTTATCAGTATGGAAATTACTTTATTTAGTTTGCAGGGCAGTTTGGAGGTTTGAGTTTGCTTGGGAAGTAGTTTCCCACGTCACAGCTCCCCCACAAAGTTGACAATTGCACCTTGAATTGGGTGGAAATGTCAACAACTAAGTGAACTCAACTGAACAGACTGATAACTCTCTAATTCATTTTTGTGGTAACATTACATTTCGGAAAAATAATTAATTCTGCAAGTAAATCAAAAGCTAAGTACATCTCACTGATTTTTAAATTGGACATTACATAGTTTATGTTACGCTGCAAGTTAAATTCATATATCTCTCATGTTATTATGTTAAAGCAGCATTATAGCAATTTCAAAATTAAAAGATTTATGAATTAATATTTCAAGAATCTAGGCAACTACACGGAGAACAGTAATAGTATTAGTACGGCATTAAAACCTAACCTTAATTAATAAGGTTACTTTGACAGTCCAAAGTCATGCTGTTAGGGTGTCTTGAGGAGGCATTACAACGAAGTATTCGTGGGCTTAGGTTAGGTGATGCCACGATACTTGTATGCGGTGGCACGGTGCCAGATGTGGCACTAACACCACAGGTGCCTTGCGTCACGAAGCTAGGTACAATGAAGGACAATCAGGTAAGTAAAGTACATGGGCTTTGTGAGTCACAAATAAAATAAATGACGGATGCAAGAGTAAGTAAAAGTTATGATTAATATACCAGAATTACATTTCTTAGCCTATGAAAGCTGGCTAGGTTCATTCTTTAGCCCCATAGGGCATTAAAAGGGCAGCCAGAGGGTGCGACCCCATTTGGCAGGAGCGTCTGCCAATGGCTATGGTAATGGCACTGTGCCAGGAGTGGCACTCATGCGGTTAGGCCGAATAGCTCCATTATATTCAATTTAAAAGTTACCATGCCATTGTATGCATTAAATAGGAAGTCCAAGGACTTATGGTATAAAAGAATCTGGCGATTGCACTCTGTGTTGGCAGAGTGGTAAGGAAATTAAGATAAGGGGCCAGTTATAGACTCTTATAAGGATTCATGAAGGGACAAGATTGCTGGGAAAACATTAAATTAGAAGATTGGAAAGAGGGAGAGAAATTATCAAAGGGGAAGAAAACATTACAAGAAGATGTTAAGTCACACAGTTATAAGAAGAATAAACGGGAAGAAACCCAACATCCTCCTCTGGACAGAGGTGCCAAAGTTCTTTGTAAGATAAAGGTGAGGCACTGTGCCAGAGGGCACTAGTGCGAGGAGAGCTCCCTTGGTTGGGGAATCGGTGGTACCGAGTCCGAGGGAGACAGAGAAGTGCCACCTGTTCCGGTTTCTTTGATAGCTGAAGTAGGGGCATTCATTACAAGCTCAAGTACTAAACTCAGTTTTTTTTTACCGAGGCGCATTCGCACACACTCGCAGGGGTGCCCTTTTAGCTCGGAAAAGTTTCCTGCTTCCTGACTGGTTGCAAGTATTTTGTCCCAATAGCATCAATGTTTTCAAATAATTACCAAGTAATGTGAATCGAAACTTATTTACTAACCTAAATTTCTCTCTCAGATATATGTTTTGTCAATAGATAATGTTAATGAATAAAGAGATTATAAAGTATTGTGATGGTAAGTCTAAATTTAATAACAACACCCGCCTAAGTCAATGACAGGAGCTTGTTTTCGGATGCATGCTTCATCATTTTTTTTTTCACATATTTTAACACCAATTGGGATAAATTACACTAAGCATAAGAAAAACATGTTATTATAAACTTTCTTAGAATACCAGAATCTACTAAAAACATGGAATTAATAATTAGCAGTGTTAATAGCAGACAAAATAGGCCGCATCGGTGTACCTGCCTTATGAACCTTGGGTAGCCCATACAAGATGCCATATGATGACCCAGAAACAAATAATTTCTGATATGTTAATTCATTTATGACATTATTCTGTTTTAAAGATCTTAGAAATCTGTTAATTTTATCTTCAGGTTTTATAATATTATATAGATCTGGTGGGCCAATCATTTCAAATTTTGATTGGTCATTAAGTATAGTCTCCATTTTATTCACATACTCTTGCTTATTCAGGATTACTGTACCCTTGCCTTTATCCGGTCTTGTAATAATAACATTCTTGTCTTGTGCCAAGTCCTTCAAAATAACGAAGTCTTCCTTCTTGAAGAACGGAGTCCATCTCGTTCTCAAATTGCTAAAAGTAGTATGCACTAAGGAGGATATCTGGGATCTTAAAGCATCAACGTTGTTACAAAAGGGAAGCTGTATAATTTTATGAAATAGCGACTCTATTGGGAGAAAGAACCTTTGATAATTAGGTACCTATGCTAGAACCGCTTACTAAAGGTTCCTACACTCTCTTGAACGCAGTCACCTTCAAGAATGAAATTCTTATCCAAGACCCTAATTTATATATGGTAAGTCTAGACGTGGAATCTCTGTTCACGAATGTACCTGTGGAGGAAACTATAGAGATAATCTTGAATAAACTTTTTATTGATGACATTGATGTTTTTAATAATTTTAGCAGGTCGCTTTTTAAACAAATTTTAGAGTTGGCCGTGCGGGACACGGCCTTTATCTTTAACGGAGTTGTGTACAAGCAGGTGGAAGGTATGGCGATGGGGTCGCCACTTGGACCCACGTTCGCAAACATATTCATGAATGCTTTGGAAAAGAGCTTTCTGGACAACTGTCCTTTATCTTTCCGGCCCCTTTTTTACCGAAGATACGTAGATGACACGTTTCTACTTTTTAAACACGATTTTAATGCTGACGCTTTTCTGGGGTTCGCCAATTCCCAGCACCCTAATATAAAATTTACCCTGGAAAAAGAGTCGGAAAATACGCTTCCGTTCTTGGATGTGTTGGTTTCTAGGAATGACCAAGATTTTAGTACGGGAATTTACCGCAAAGGAACGTTCACGGGTCTAGGAATGAATTTTTATAGTTCTTGCTATTTTAATTTTAAGTTGAATTCGATTGTCACTCTCCTCCACAGGGCATTGATTGTATTAATTGCTGCCATTATAGAAATTTGTGTAATTGTTTTTGAACCTTTTATATGTTCATTCTCCCCATGGTAATTGTTATTATATTGTTACTAGTATTCTTCCATGATGTCATAAAACATCAATACCTTATTTATCAGATTTGCATGACAAGCGACGAATGTTATTTTTTTATGATATCCCGGATTCAATGGAAAGAAAAGGAACATTAAACACAAAATAGTTCTCTCTCTCTCTCTCTCTCTCTCTCTCTCTCTCTCTCTCTCTCTCTCTCTCTCTCTCTCTCTCTCTCTGCATAATGAATATAATGATAATGCAGGTGAATTCCAACTGTTATTTTTACGGAATTCTTTTTGTTGAAGATAAAAAAAAAAACAAATTGAGAAAATATATAAATACACGAGACAGTATCATTGTAAGAAGCTTTCCATGGCATAAGTTGAATAAAAGAAAACATTATCTGAATAACAAATAGTTATGAATTTGAATATTTTTACAATGTGAACATAGTAATCTGGACAAAACTTTTAAGACAGAATTTCGGTCATTTACTTGTGCGTGGTATTATCAGAAACAAGGAGCGACACATAGTCCTACACTGTAATTTTTTATTATATGTAATGTGATCATAATTACATTGGAACCTTATCGTTTTCTCCATAGTAACCTGAGCAAACTTTCGCAAATATTTTGGCACTGCATCTCCAAGTGTATCAACAACGAATCTTTGATACCTGTTCATCTCTTCAACAATCAGTCCCATAAATTCGTTGTTGAAAAATTTAAAAAAAATAATGTACTTCCTCTGAATTTTCATTCATATTACATCTTGACATAGTACCACTACCACTGCCGTCAAATACGAAATCTCTGGGCTGGAAATAACTGGCAACCCGCTCCCACTAGCTATTCTCTCGATCTGCCGGCGGTCAACGCAACGACATCGTACGATACACCCGGATTGACGGTCGTTTTAAGAACTGTATCGTAAACGATCCAGCAGTAATCAAAGGGTTAAAGGGATTCACTACAAAAGTACACTAACTTAGGCTCTGGACAGCCAAGCAGGACAGCAAAGCGGCAGCTCAAGGGAGCCAGGGAGGGTGGTAGTCTCCTGGATGAATTTCCAACGTTTTCTAAGGTCTAATGCAGCCTTGGATGCACGCGCCGGATCCGGTGGGGCCTTAGCCTAAGGTCACACATTCACGTATCAAGGCACGCACGCACGCCCACGCACGGCCGAAAATTGTGAAACGTAACCATATGCAAGGTGAATAAGCCCCACCCAACTGGATACATGACATTGGCCGATGTGCGTAAAGCAAGTGTATTATAGTGCGTCGCAAATGTACGCACTTTGTAAGCGTAACATGACACTTACCGGAAGTGGCCCAAAAAGTGGCGGCACAGACAAAAGCAGTGCATGGCAGAGCACGTAACACCGACGCACGTATACCGTATGTGCAACGTTGTGCATTACTGAGTTACGTCAACCTCACGTTGTCCCCACGTAGGGCACGCAGGAGGGTGGAGAACGCCTTTCTAAAACATCTTTTCTTAGTGATAATCGACCCTTTTGTCTCGACAGTTCATTCATTCATTCCTTTCAATGTTCATCATCGTTTTTATGTGTGTATATGTGTTTGTGTGTCTGCACAGAAATAAATGTTTGATCTCCGATGTGATAGCTGGGAATTCCGTTATTTTTATAATTTTTTTGTGTCAATCTTATAGGGCTGTGTCTTATTAAAAAAGCACAGTAATTTCATCACTTAATATCTTGATGGTAACTGCTACATTCATACTAATTTTTTATCAAAATTAACCATATTTTAAACCTTTCACCTTATTTATTATACATGGAAATACAGACACAATCAGTTTGCTTTATTTTCATAGATAGCAGTGTTATCTTATTAGTATGATTCCTATTAATATTCAAAAGGTTTAGAAGCTCAGAATGAAAAGAACATTATTGTTACAATATTTATTTATGCATTTCATAAAACATAGTTATTTACAAAAGTTAATTAAACCAGAGTTGGATAAGTAGTCACTCAAAATTCATTACTGGACAATTACCAATACTTTCATTATTGCTACAATACATGGGCCATTTATGTGTATTTTGCTTTGTAGTCCACTTGCGTGTGGTATATTTTGAAGCAGTTGTTAGGATGCAGCCCTGGATTATTAGGGCAAGCTTCGCAGTAATACGTAGTTGTTTTTCGACCACCTGGCCCATTATGCTCACCTCAAACTGCGCCGTCACGAGTCTTCATATGCATATAATATTATAATAAGAAAAAACGCTGACAAGAAGGAGATCAGGAGCACCCCGTCACACATACTGTCATACCTGGTAGCTGGAGGAGTGACCCGTCCTTAGGAGCAGCCCTTCCAACCGTGACCAGCAACACTGCAACCCAGGGCTGGATTAAGGGCGGGGGGGTGGGCGCCCAGGGGACTGGGCCCCGGGCCACCCACCAAGAGAGGGCCTCCCACCAATAAAAACAATACATTTTAATTTAATAAGGTTAGTATTGTAATCGGGCACTTATATTACCCATACTAGCCAAATTGAAAATTTTATTATTAAGTTTGACAATAACATGATGCTCGTACTTATATAAATAATTGTAACTGTATATGTGTAAAAAAATATGGTAAGAACAACTTATTTTATTTTGTGTTTATGCATATTAATAACAGAAGTATAGTCCCATTGTAGTATATCCTAAATAAAACTGTCCTACTAATATATTAGTATCACTGTATTTTGGCTACTAGATTAATTAGACTATAGTTTGTAGTGTATGCAATACGAGGTGGAAAGGGGGCTTCCCACCAGAGTCGGCCCCAGGCCTCCCACCAGGGATGCAAAGCAACAACGGAACATGCTGAAAGAATATTTTTCATCGGCTGAAGGCTCAGTGTATTGACAGGAGAACAGGATTTAGTTACTTTCCTGTATGCTGTATTGTTTAACTCACTGTATTTACTTCAATGTCTGTTCATGCATTTAGTTCGAAACTTAATATTTGTGTACTTGTATATGTTGTGGTTATTTTGACCTTTGTAATAATTACTTAACATTAATTCTTTTCTGATATGATAATTCTATGTTTTTGAAAGTACCTTTTCTCCGATATTTGTTACATTGTATATGACTTGCTTATTTTTTTCTGTCTGTCGTAATTTTGTTTCTGTGCCCATATGTTACATATAGTATTTTGGACTTATTTAAAATTCAGTAATGTATACTTAGATAGTCTTGTTATGTTCATTTTGCCCTCTTTATTTGTGTACTTATATTTGTGCTAGTTAATCTAATAAAAGATATTTTTCAAATCCATGATATATTATTCTCATCAGTACTTAGTAATTGGAAAGAGGATGGAGCCAGACATGATATTGCAAATACATATTTATTTAATATAAAACACAAACATACATATAAATATAAGAAAAATATACAGCCACTCATACAAAAATACATTACACAAGCATACAATAAATATAAGTACTATACACATCCACACATACATAACAAATTAAGACTGAAAATTATTCAGAAACGTGGTGTTGATTGACCCGCAAGAGCACCGCCTGCCCCTTTTATCCCAGGTCACAGTGTCATCAATTCGTCTCGGATGTGTGCAGTGTGGCACAGTTGCAGCGTCTACTCCCATGCCATGTGAAGACCCATGCGATGCAAGCCAGGAACCCTGGAGCGGCGGGGAACCACAGGTAAGGTCCTAGCGGCCACGCAGTCACCACGAGGTTGGCACCAGGCTGTGTGGGTCGGGCCACGCTAAATGACGGTTGACGTGGCCACCCACGCATGGTTTTGAACAGGTCAAAAGGTTCGTGGCTCCTGGTGTACTCCCCGGTGGCAGGTAGCGGTCACGCTGCATACTGGCGCACTTACATAGCGTTTACGGTACATTTACCTTGTATTTACGTACTTAGCAATTTTCTGCCATGCGTGGTCATGTGTGCCTTGATATGTGAATGTGTGAACTTAGCATAAGCTCTTCTGAGAGCGATGCATCCTTGGGATGCCCTCTTATAGAGTTGGGAGATTATGATCCTGTCCTTGTAGGTAACACTGTATGGCAGCAGGACCACATTTTCTGTAAGGGTCTCGCACGTAGGGTGCGGGGGCATCTGGCTCAGGTGTTCAAGATGGCGCCGGTCACATGGGTCAGTCACTAAGCATGAGAGCTGCTTTCTCCTTTGACAGAACCTGAAATCAAGGTCTTTGGGCAGCCGCTTGGACAAAGAAAAAGGATTAAGAGCTCACCCAAAAGAGTAGTGGTGAGAGGATTTATTAGAAGTGAGTTTTATCCACAGTTAACCTTTACGGTTGAAATTAAAACAATGGACATTATTCCAATTGTACGTGAAATGTTCTTATACGTGAAATGTTCTTATCTTACTCGACTTGGAGGATGAGATGACATGTGCGAGGTTTACCTCATTACAATGTATATATAGATATATATCCATATTCATACACTTTATATATATATATATATATATATATATATATATATATATATATATATATATATATATATATATACAGTATATATATGTATATATATCTCTGTGTGTAAATATTATTAGGTGGGTGGCTGGTTAATCATGTAATTAATTCAATGGTTGTTATTTTGCATGGACCGGGACCCATGTAACCTGCCAATTAAGGCCAACAAAACTAAAATGACATAAGAAATTACAATGGGAAGGTTGCCAGCTTGAAACCAATCAGTACAAGAATATATTTATTTCACACAAGAACGTGAATTAATTAGACTTACTGAAACTAGTTCCAAACAGAAATAAAGAATTAAAATGGATCATTTACAGGAGCTGAACAGTAACTCGAAATATTAGTCCTGATCAGGACAAGTACCTTAATGTTACACAAATACACAAAGTTCACAACGGATTCAACCCTCTTCGAAGGGCTTCTACACAACAGCTGAGTTCAATGGTCGTTGAAATGTTGTTTCTATGCACTGATGATGCAAATCTTTCCAAGCAAGCGGGAAATGCCAGGCTCAGGCGTACATGCACGTCTGGAAATGAAATATCCAGATAACACTATTGTATACAAGAATCACTCACTAGTAATTAAGTTATCACACGGGATGAGTTTTCTTAGATCATGAATAATGATTTAAATACCACGGAGGGGTAAATTAAAGTTATATCACTGGACAATACTGGATTTAATTACTAGCTGGACTTTATAAGGGGAATTTTCAATACTAGGGTCTTGGTAAGGGATTTCTTGGAGATGTAAATTTAAACAATGAAAAGTCAAAGAAAAAAACATCGGTGAATAAATTTGTCAAAGTCAGACTTACCGCTGAATTCAGATAACTCATTGATCAGATGCATTAAGTTGCTCCGGTCTTCTGGGTTCAACAATCGTCCCATGTGCCGGGGTGGAAAGGACAGACAAAAGAGACGGTTCAGAGCAGCCCGTCGACACGTTAGTCTTTTGTGGGAGCTGGAGTGTGAATGACCACAGTCACCACGGTGGGTCTCGGTTTCCTCACGCCTATCCGGCGAGACTTAGCGAGGTGCAAAAGAAATGAGCAGGAGAAAGTTACTGCTACTTTATTGGAGACGCAGGCCGTTTATATAGGGGCGGACTGACGTCACACAAAGGAATACAATGGAACCTCGGTGACCCAAGGTCAATTACTCTTGACAATAATTACAATGCTTAAATACAATTCTTGTGCAAAGAAAAATGGACAATGACCGACATGACAACATTCTGATACATGTACAAAAGAGACAGATACAAAATAAATTAGTAACAGGTATAAATTTACATAGAAAGGCATGGCTGGTTCGATATGGCTGATTTTGCGTGACCCTCTCCTATAGGAGCAGAATTGAAAGAAAACGAGTCGCTCATCACAGATCACAGAAGACTCGCTCAGTGGGTAACATCTGATTAAGCAAGGTATCTGCTGGGGCGTTGAAGAATGCCGCAGCTCTGCGAAGTCACCTGGGGGGTTGCGGTGTTTAAGGGAGTGGCTGGCTGCGGGTGTGGCTGGTTGCTTTCGGGGCAGCCATGTGACCTCTTTTTGCGGTGGCCCAGCTGTGGAGGCGACGGTACCTGAGGAGGGCGCCGCGTGGCACCGTCTGCTGTTTCCTCCAGAAGGGCAGGCTTGAGACGGTCAATCGACACCCAATCGTCCTTTCCGTGTAGGGCGAGGCGGAAGGCTTTGCTGTTCCTCTCAAGCACGCGGAAGGGCCCCCTGTAGGGTCTGGTGAGCGGGGGGCGGACGGCATCGTCTCTGACGAAGAGGTGGGTGGTGGAGGACAAGCCGGGAGGCGTGAAGGCGGCTGACCTGTCGGCATACGTCCGCCAGCAGGGGACGAATTTCCTAACTATGTCGCTGAGCCTCTGGACTGACAGGTTGTGACGATCCTCCGTGACGAGTTCGCCCGGGACCACGAGGGGCTCTCCGTAGATTTTCTCCGCCGCAGATGGGTCGCCGTTAGCTCTGGGGGCGGTTCTCAGCCTGAGGAGGACCCAAGGCAGCTGGTATTTCCAATCTTCGGCAGTGCAGCAGGCCATGAGGGACGCCTTCAGGGACCTGTGGAATCTCTCCACTAATCCGTTGGCTGCAGGGTTGTAGGCGGTGGTGATGTGGTGAGAAGTCCCCAGCAGGCGTGCAAGGGCGGACCAGATCTCAGACAGGAAGGCCGGGCCCCTGTCGGTGGTGATGTGGTCCGGGACGCCGAACCGGCTGATCCAGCTGGAGAGGAGGGCCTCGGCGCACGCACTGGCGGTGGCTTCTTGCATGGGCGTCACCTCAGGCCACCTGGTTGAGCGGTCGACGATCGTCATGAGTTATCTGGCCCTGCCTGATGGGGGAAGAGGGCCTACGACATCTATGTGGATGTGGCCAAACCACCTCCCCGGCTGGGGAAACTTACCTACCCCTGATTCGGTGTGACGACTTGTCTTGCTGGTTTGGCACCGGATGCATTGTCTCGTCCAGGCCCTCGCGTCCTTCTGCATCCCGTGCCAGACGAACTTCTCTGTCAGGAGCTTGGCTGTCGTCCTGCCGGAGGGGTGGGACAACCCGTGGATGACATCGAATATGAGGCGGCAGCGGGAGGCGGGCACCAGGGGGTGAGGCTGGCCAGTGCTTATGTCGCACAGGAGTATTGGTTCCCCGGGGGTGAGGGTCACGTCCTTCCACTTTAGGGCCGTGATTGCGGTGCAGTAGGCTGGAGTCTCTGGGTCGGCGGTCTGCTCCCAGACGAGGTCCTCGTAGTCGATCCCGAGCTGCACCGCATTGAGCTCGATTCTGGAGAGGGCGTCTGCTACAGGATTCTTCCTGCCGGGGAGGTATTTGATTGAGCAGGCGAACTCCGTAATGGCCACGAGGTGCCGCTGCTGCCTGGAAGACCATGCGTCCCCCTGCTTTGTGAAGGCGTGGACTAGCAGCTGATGGTCCGTCCAGATTGTGAAGGGCGTACCCTCCTGGAGGAACTTGAAGTGTCGTACTGCCCGATAAATTGCGCAGAGTTCCCTGTCGAAGGTGCTGTAGCGAGTCTCTGTGGGGTTGAACTTTTTGCTGAAAAAGGCAATGGGCTGGGGGCGCCGGCAACGATCTGCTCCAGGACGGCCCCGCAGGCGATGTTGCTGGCATCCATTGTCAGCTGGAGGGGGGTGTTGGGGTCCTGGTGGGCCAAGGCAGTTGCCTCGGCGAGGGCAACCTTCATCAGGGAGAAGGCCTGCTGCTGGCAGGGTCACCACACTAAGGACTTCAGTTGGCCTTTCAGGATCTCCATCAGGGGGGCCATGGTGTGTGCGATTCCGGGGATGAACCTTCTGTAGTAATTGACCATCTTTGATGCGAGCAGGCGGACGCCATCTGGGGATATCTCGTGGCCTAGGAAGTCAGCTTTTTCGACTCCGAAGGTGCACTTGTCGAATTGGACGACCAGGCCGTTCTCCTACAGTTGCTGCAGGACCACCCGGATGTGCCACAGGTGCTCTTTGGGGGATTTGGAAAAAATTAGAATATCATCCATGTAGCAGACACAGAAGTTCAGGTCCCCCAGGATGCTGTCCATTAGCCTCTGGAATGTCGCCCCCACGTTCCTCAGGACAAAGGTGAAGAAGGCAAAGACGTAGGACTTGAAGGGCGTAATGATGGCAGTTTTTGGGATATCCTCTGGAGCAACTGGTACCTGGAAGTACGATTTTAAAAGATCTAATTTAGAGAATATTTTGGCCCCGTAAAAGGAGGCCCTGAGGTCTTGCCTGTTTGGCAGTGGGTAATGATCAGGTTCAGTTGTGAGGTTGAGCCACCTATAGTCGCCGTAGGGTCTCCAGGAGCCATCCAGTTTCTGCACCATGTTGAGGGGAGAGGCCCACGGGCTGGAGGCCTTCTTGCATATACCCATCCGCTCCATCTGGGCGATGGCATCCTTGGCCTCCTGAAGGCGCCGAGGCAGAAGCCTCAGAACTTTGCGTGGACTGGGGGGCCCTTCGTCTTGATGAGGTGGTAGATTCCATGCTTTGCTGGGGTTCCGGGTACCTGGTGCAGTTCGGGCTTGAACACGTCGGGGAATTCCTTCAGCAGCTGGGTGTACTGGTGTGGGGCGACAGAGCAGATGGTAGGCACACTGGGTCCCGGTGCCAGGGGAAGGGACTGGTAGGAGTCGGTGTCTAGGAGACGCTTGTGACCGATGTTGACTGCCAGCCCGAAGTTGGCGAGGAAATTGGCACCCAGTAGTTGGGGTTCTTAAGTCCGTGATGATGAACTTCCATGAATATCTCCAGCCAAGGATGGAGATCGACAGAAGCCTGGTGCCGTAGGAGAGGATGGGGGACCTGTTGGCAGCCGTCAGGAAGGCAGCCTGGTCCGGCGGGCGCTTGCTGTCCTCTCTGGACGGTGGGAACACTGATCGGACGGCTCCATTTTCGACCAACATCATCCTGCCAGAGATGGTGTCGCTGACGTAGAAACCTAATTGCTTTGGGCTCCTGGGTTCCTCTGCTGCCATGGTGGCCTGTTCTGTTGGCCGCTGCCTCCCCCGTTTTTTGGATGGGTGAAGAAGCAGGAGGGTTGGCAGTTCCAGGCGTCCTTGCCGTACCGCTGGTAGTAGTAGCAAGGGCCCGGTGGGTTCTTCTTGTAGTGGTACGGTGGCTGCCTTCTGGTGACGGCGTTGATGTCCTCCTGCTGCGCACTATCCTCCGGCTGGAGGGAACTGATGGGGTTTGCGGGCGTGGATGCCCACTTCGTTGCCCTTGCGGAGTCTGTCAGCCGCTGCACCGTCTTAATAAGGTCCTCGAGCGGCATGGTGAAGGGGTCGAGGATCTGAGTTTGGACCTCCGGGAGGAGCTGGCGGAGGAGGATTTCCCTTGATAGGCGATCTCTGACCCCCTACCGGTGCCGTCCGTGTCTGGAAGGGTGAGGAGGTCCTGGATTATGCCCCAAGACTCCAGGATATTCTGGTCATGTCGCGGGCTGGTGATGAGGTCAATGGCGCAGGCGGCCCTCTCGGAGATTAGCAGGTAAGCAGGTCTCGACGAGGGAGGCTTTTAGATTCTGGTAGGTGACGGGGCGTACGGCAGACACCCACGGGATGAGCTTTCTATAGACCTCCTCTGGCAGGGCGTTGATGACGGCGTTGGCTTGTAGTACCTCGTCCATGAGTCCTGCCAGTCTGAACTGTCCCTCAACCCTGTAACTATGATGATGGGTTGCCGTGTGTGCAGGGCGGCAATTTTATGGCGAGGGCGGCTTTAGTTTGTTCTGGCGGGATGGGCAGCGTGCGGGGTGTGGGTAGCGGCGTGGAGGAGCACGTGATTCTTGGCGCAGGGGAGGGCGCGGGCGGGATGTGCGGTAGGTAGATATCTGAGTCCGTGAAATTCGTGGTTAACTGTACATGGGAGGGAATGTCCGCGTCCATGCTCACTCTTTGCCCTCTTAATTGGAGTGGGGTATTCGCGTTAATACCTGCTTGGGAGCGCGCTGTGGTGGTCCGCTAATGACGCTGGTGATTTACCGACGAGAGTCAGCACACCCGAACGCTGTTACAGCGCCTTATTTAGTCCGCTAGAGGCTTAGGGCAGTTCATGGAGCCAAGACCAGGTCGCCGTCTGAGTCCGCTAATGGCTCTGGGAACCACTCCGGGGTCACCACTTTAAGAGGTGCAAAAGAAATGAGCAGGAGAAAGTTACTGCTACTTTATTGGAGACGCAGGCCGTTTATATAGCGGCGGACTGATGTCACACAAAGGAATACAATGGAACCTTGGTGACCCAAGGTCAATTACTCTTGACAATAATTACAATGCATAAATACAATTCTTGTGCAAAGAAAAATGGACAATGACCGACATAACAACATTCTGATACATGTACAAAAGAGACAGATACAAAATAAATTAGTAACAGGTATAAATTTACATAGAAAGGCATGGCTGGTTCAATATGGCTGATTTTGCGTGACCCGCTCCTATAGGAGCAGAATTGAAAGAAAACGGGTCGCTCATCACAGATCACAGAAGATTCGCTCAGCAGAGACTTTACAAATCTTGCTCAGCGGAGACTTTACAAATCTCACTTAGCGGAGACTTTACAAGACTCCACTCATCGCCTTGGGCATCAGGTTGCTGGTGCAGTCTGGAAATGAGAAAGACTCACCAGTACATAGGTTACAGGAAAGTAGGTTTTATGGGAAGTATGTCTAAGAGCTAACTAGTAAAAGTCTTTTCCTTTATGAGTCCTATCAGTTAAAAATTGCCACCTCTCTATCCATTGGCTGGCTTTAGAAGACAGTATCTTTCTCACCAGACACTTTAGTGTGGGAATCTACCCCCTTGTTTTGCTACTGCTAAAGTTAATTTCATAATAAATTAAGATGCAAGAGAGGCGACATTTATAATGTATATATGTATATATATACACACACACACACACACACATATATATATATATATATATATATATATATATATATATATATATATATATATATATATATATATATATATATATATATATATATGTATGTATAACTGAATCACGAAAATATGGAACGTGATGAATATATAAATAAAGATAAAATCCATGAAGGAAACGGAAACACTGGAGTGCTGTGAGGCCTTTCGACGCTAGGTCCTTTACTTAGCAGACTGAAGAAATATAAAAGCATGTTTACAAAGAAAGCTCATATAAATGACAGATGGGGATTATAAAGGAAACATATGTGCCTGGACTCCAACACAATTGAAGAATTAGTAGAACTGCCAAAACAGGATTAAGTATTTAGAAGGTTTTTACAAAGGATTAGGATCAACCGTTAAGGAGCAGGGACAGGACAATTTAGGTGGTCAGTCACGAACCTGTATAATCCTTTAATTGTCCTGATTTATAATTTACAATTTACACAGTCTTAAAGGAAAACGTTGCCGAGTTCGTACACGCTGCCTGCCAAATATTTTCCAAGGTCGTTAGCCGAGTTATCGAGTCTTATTTATTATTTTGCTATTTGCTGGCCAACGAGTATTGCATGATATCGAATTTTGTACTGGATAGCTCAGGCCAAGACAAAGAACGGAGAACATGTGCCTAATGTTTCTCTCGTAGGTTAGGGCGGACAAAATTTGTGAAGTTCACAGAATTTCAAAACCGGTAACGTTCGTCACTACGAAGAGGTCACCGACTAAGCGTGACCAAGTTCATAAACTTCCATATCAGGGAATCATAATATCGCGTTTCCTTGCCATTAATATCACAAAGCAACGTTCATTGGGTTAATTTCATCATTTGTATTTTCAAGTAACGTAAATTCAGGCCTGCCAAGACGACGACGAATCCATTCCCTTTTGTGTCGCTAATGGCCCCTCAATAAGCATGGGATAATTTTAGCATCTGATCTAGCGCGAGAAAGAGAAGAAAAAAGAAAAAGCATAGCTCATAGCGATTTTGTTTTCCATCTCCAAAACTTAAAATCCTTTCCATTGTTGGTGTATTTAGTTAAAACCTGTATTTCTACATTTGCTACGTTCATCTTGTGAGAGGAATTCGAGGGTTTTGTGTGCTTTTCATTTTAAACAAATGCCGCGCCTCAGGATCGTGTATTCCTCCGCCGGTGTGCATCCAGCAGTTTGTTTTGAATTTCACTGTGTTATGATGGGATTCGTCCGACATTTTGGAACTGGGTTGACCGCTTCCCAGTCCGCCATCTTAAAACCCTTGTTGTTGTTGTTTGTGTGAATGATTTGTGGGGGCTACACAGTCACCATAGCCTCTGCCTCAATTGCCACTTCGGGAACTACTTTGTTTTGCGTGGTAATCCTACTCGCAAAATCTTAGACAGAAATAGACTTCAATAGATAGGAAATTAGGTGCAGGATTTCATATAATAGGTAAAAGCAAGGAATAATTTAGTCATGGAATTATTCATTTAGGAAATATATAACAAAAAGAAGAAAAGTTCCCATACATATACACTGTCGCAGGAAATTTTATCAAAGAAAACGAACTTCATCATTTTACCGTACTCCAGTGTAAGACGTACGACTCAGGGGCACAGGGAAAGTTAAGATTGCTAAGATAATCCCGAACATAGCCCAAGAAAGATGTATTTCAAAATAAGAAACTTGCCAGCGTGCATTTATAATAATTTTACTTATTTTCTCAGGCAGCACGAACTTTGTTGGCTGAATACTCCTCTCCCTCTCTATCTCTCTCGTCTATTCAAGTAAGCGTTCAACATAAATCCGGAGTACGTGCACCGTCTTCATCGAAAGAACGGGCCAACCCCGGAATAATTAATTAAACTAAACCTAATAAAAAGAAACACCTCTGTCCCACAGATAGATGAGGACAAGTTAAGCTAACAAAAAATCACAGTTATAGAAAATTGTCGGTCACGAGTGAGGACTTTTATCCAGACCTAACGCAAAAGGTAGCCTTCCTCCCTCTGCATGAAAGGAAGTAGCAGCTGGTACTAGGAACTAGTCACTCATGAGGGCCTCAAAAGCAACCACAATTTATTTTTTTTCTTTTCCACAGTGCCACTAATCTGAGGCACTGTCCCAACCTGAATAGCTTACATCTCTCTCTCTCCCTCTCTCTCTCTCTCTCTCTCTCTCTCTCTCTCTCTCTCTCTCTCTCTCTCTTTATCTTCCCTTTCTCTCCCACTCATTTGTTACACTCTGATGGGGTAGAGTGCATTTTCCTTAACTGCAGATTAGTTGAATACAAGTCAAGTGTTGTCCCTAGGAATGCACTGGCACCATAGTGCCGCCAAAAGAAAAGGGAGAAAACCAGAAAAAGGAATACAGAAGAAAGTCCTTTTGTTACATAAGTTACACCATTGCATAACGATACTGAGTGCCACCAGTGTGACCCTTACACGGCATATTCAACCACAGTGCCACCTTATTGAAAAAGTGCCACATCACTGAAGTGTCACCCTAAATCTGAGGGACACTTCCTCGCTGCCCAAGTACGTCCAGTCAACCAGGATAGACGCCCTTACCCGCCCCCTAGAACCGTGGCAACAGAGAATCATAGAGCCTTCATGGAGCTGGGGCAGGCTGCAGGTCTCACGGGATTGGACCTCACCAAGTGGGTTAAGGAACAGTTGGATGACTTGGCCAAGCAAGAGAAGGAAGAAAGACTGGAACAGCAGAATTATGAAGCCGAATGGAGGAGGTATGAAGAACAGAGGCAGCTGGAAGACAAAAGAGAAGAAAGGAGAAGACAGTATGAACTAGTTCTCAAAGAAAAGGAGCTCGAGCTGGAAAGGGCTAGGAAGGAAAATGTCGAAGCTATGGATATACACCAAGCCTCCAACCCCACACCTGTTGCACCACATGCTCCAATCTCGAGTATTAATTCCCTCATCCCTAAGTGGACTGAGGACGAGCCAGAAGCATGGTTGGAGGAAATAGAGGGCCTTAGTGCTAGCCAAGCACATGGAGGGAAAAGCTAAGGCAGCCCTTCGCTCACTGGAGAAGAGTCAGAGAGGCAACATGGTTGAAGTGCATAGAGTTATCACGAAGACCTACGAAATAACCCCGGAGAAATGGAAACAGTGGTTCCGAGGTCTCGCCAAGGAAGTCGGCTGGTCCTGGACTGAATGGGCATGTCACAAGACCCAGTCTGGCACATACTGGTTCGACTCCTTGTCTTGCACTATGTTTGAGGACCTCTTCAATCAGACCATGCTGGAGGATCTTTACCAATGTGTGCCTGGGCCCCTTGCTGTACATATAAATTATAAGCAACCCACCACCCTTATGGAAGCCTGCAATATGACCGATTCATGGGAAACCTTTAACCAGTCCCTCAGCACATCTCAGCGGCACACAGTGCACCCCCGGATACCTCTCAGGCTCGACTCGCCCGAAGAATGGACTGCCTAGCAAGCCTACTTGCAACCACTGTAAGAGGTTGGGGCACACTGAAGCTGAGTGCTGCTACAAGCTAGGCACTAATAAGCAGCCTCCTACCAATAACCAGAACTCCTCTCCCTCTACATCCACTCAACCTTCTCCACCAACCGTCACCACAGGTCACCAATCCCCTACAAAGGGCCAGTGCCAATCCTGTGGTGCTGCCGGCCACTACAGTGCTGGACATCCGGCCCCTCCACATCATGTCCCCACCACCAAGTTCGTCAACCTCATTAGCACCTCATTCTCTGCGGCCAGGCCGCAGAAGATACTGTACCCCGAGAGACTGGAGACCCAGTTCATCTTGGTGGGCCCCCTTGAGGGCTCTAGCCTGCCCATGACCCTTCCGGTCACAGTAGACCCCACAGCAGACATTAGCTTAATTTCCAGGGCCAAAGTGCCAGCCAGTGCCACTGTTGACGAGAAAACCCGGTGAGAGATGAAGTGGATAGAGGGCCACACCATTACCATTCCCACAGTCAAGCTCCAGGTCATGACACCTTGGGGCATGCTACCCCACCGTCTTGGCATGGTGGGTGGAATTCGGCCCGGAGTGGACTTCCTGTTGGGTCAGGACCTCCTCTGAGGAAGCCCTTCCCCAACGCCACTTCGCAGCCACGCTACCTCCTCCACAGAGGGCCAGACTGTAAGAGAACCCCAGGAAAGAAAACCACCTTCCGCCCACCGAAGTGGTCAGCAGAAGGGGCACACACCAACCCCTTTTCAGCCTAGTCCTGTCCATTCACGAAGGGACGGCCAACAAAGAGGTCCTCCCTCTCCCCGAAGAGACATTCAGGAGGAGCAGTACCGCTGTAGGACGTGTAAGCGGACAGGCCACTCCACTAATTGGGAGGGCTGCCCTAGTAAGCAACGCCCAGCGAACGCCCCGAGCAAGATTCTCCAAGAGGCTCCAATCTCCAGCTGGGGCATGGTCAGGTTCAGTTGCGAGGTTGAGCCGCCTGTAGTTGCCGCAGGGTCTCCAGGAGCCGTCTGGTTTCTGCACCATGTGGAGAGGAGAGGCCCACGGGCTGGAGGCGTTCTTGCATATTTTCCCATCCGCTCCATTTCGGCGAAGGAGTTCTTGGCCTCCTGAAGGCACTGCGGGGGAAGCCTCCAGAACCTTGCGTGTGTAGGGGGGCCCTTCATTTTGATGTGGTGGTAGATGCCATGTTTTGCTTGGGCCCCGGGGATCTGACAGAGCTCAGGCCTGAATACGTCGGGGAACTCCTTCAGCAGCTGGGCGTACTGGTGGGGGGCGACGGAGCAGACGGTAGGTGTGCTGGGTCCCGTTGCCAACGGGATGGACTGACAGGAGTCAGTGTCGAGGAGACGCTTGCGACCGACGTCGACTGCCAGCCCGAAGTGGGCGAGGAAATCTGCGCCCAGGAGTGGGGTCCTCATGTCCGCGATGACGAAGTTCCAGGAATACCTCTGGCCAAGGATGGAGATCGACAGGAGCCTGGTGCCATAGGAGAGGATGGGGGACCCGTTGGCGGCCGTCAGGAAGGCAGCCGGGTCTGGTGAGCACTTGCGGTCCTCCCTGGACAGCGGAAATATGGATCTAACGGCCCCTGTGTCGACCAACATCATCCTGCCGGAGATGGTGTCGCGGACGTAGAAGCCTAATGACTCTGGTTCCTCTGTTGCCACGGCGGCCTGTTCTGCTGGCCGCCGCCTCCCCCATTTTTTGGACGGGTGAATGAACACGGGGTTGGCAGTTCCGGGGATCCTTGCCGTACAGCTGGTGGTAGTAGCAAGGGCCCGGTGGATTCCATTTGTGATGATACGGTGGCCACCTCCTCGTGATGGCACTTATCTCCTCCTCTGCAGGCCCCTCCTGTTGAATGGAACTGATGGGGTGTGCGGGCACTGATGCCCGCTTCGCTGCCTTTGCAGAGTCGGTCAGCTGCTGTGCCGTGCGGATTAAGACCTCGAGGGGCATGGTGTAAGGCTCGAGGATCTGAGTACAGACCTCCAGGAGGAGCTGGCAGAGGAGAATCTCCCACGACAGGCTTATTTCAGACTGCTTACCACTGCTGTCGCTGGCAGGGAGGATGAGGAGGTCCTGTATCATGCCCCACGACTCCATGACGCTCTGTCCCTGCCGCGGGTTGATGATGAGGTCGAGGGCGCAGGCGGCCCTCTTGGTGACCGGCAGGGAGCAAGCCTCGATGAGGGATGCCTTCAGGTGGCGGTAGGTGAGGGGGCGTGCGGCGGACACCCATGGGACGAGTTTCCTGTAGAACTCCTCCGGTAGGGCGTTTATCACTGCGTCAGCTTGTAGTACCTCGTCCATGAGTTGCGCCAGCCTGAACTGACCTTCAACCCTGTACAGCCACGCTGATGGGTTCCCCTGAGTGAAAGGCGGCAGCTTTATGGCAAGGGCGGCTTTTGTTTGTCCTGCCGGACAGGGCGCTGGGCAGGGCAGCGTGCGGGGCGTGGGCAGCGGTGTGGAGGAACGCAAAAGCCCCTGCGCGGGTGATATGGATGGGAGGTAAACGTCTGAATCCGTGAGGTTTGTGGTTAACTGAACAAGGGAGAGGATGTCCACGTCCATGCTCACTCTTGCCCTCTTTATTGGAGTGGAATACTCGCGTCAATACGCACTTGGGAGCGAGCTGTGTGAGTCCACTAATGACGCTGGTGATTTGCCGACGAGAGTCAGCACGCCCGAACGCTGGTTACAGTGCCGTAATTAGTCCGCTAGGGGGGTGGGTAGTTCCTGGAGCCAAGACTAAGTCGCCGTGTGAGTCCTCTAATGGCTCCGGGAACCACTCCGGGGTCACCACTTTAAGAGGTGCGAAAGAAACGAGCAGGATAAGGTTACTGCTGTTTTATTGAGGACACAGGCAGTTTATATAGCGGCGGACTGACGTCACGCCGAGGAATACAATAAGAACTAGAGTGACCTGAGGTCAATAACATTTGACAATAAATACAATAAACAAACACACTTTGAGTTACACAAATGAGCAACAGCAGAGTTGAATACATTTTGATGCCTGAGAAAAGGAAACACATATCATACAATTTGGTAGCAGGTAAATATTTACATAAAACAATTTAAATGATTGAGAATGTCTGAATTTGCGTGACCCATTATCCCAGGAGCGGCAATCCTAGGAGAGGCAAAGAAAACGGGTTGTCACCACAGAAAACCCGCTTAGCGGGGACTTTACAATTCTCTTGTTGTTCCTTTGACCAAAGAGTATACTGTACTCTAAAATCTCTGCTTTTGTTGTTTCATTCACCATGTTTTGGCTAGACACTACAATGGTCACTGAGTGTTGTAGCGAATCAGGCATTCTCTTACTACTCAAGCTGTCTCATATAGCAGTGTTTGTTTGTTTAATTGGGTTTCCCCGGAAACTCTCAGTCATAATCGCTGAGATTTCTTCTTTCTTGATTCTTCTTTGGGTGGTCTTCTTTCTTAATTCTTCTTTCTTGTCTCTTCTTTCGTTGTCTTCTTTCTTGCATTGTTGCAATATTCTTCTTCTGCTCTTGTTGCCACACAAACTTTCCTGTAAAAATTGAGCACTGGTGGTGTAGTGTTGTATGAGGAGAAATGTGCTAAGTAAAAGTTTGTTTTAATTATTTAATTATTATATATTTAACTAATTAATTTGGTTGATATGACACCCTTTCACAAACTGTCAAATGCTCATGATGAGGAATGTGTTGTGTGTTGATTTAAGAGCACACAGACTTTGTTGAGAAGATGGACCAATTGTTCAACTGTTTCAATAGTGGAACTCATACCAGTAATGAAGACATGCCATGAGTCTGAAATCAGGTCACAAGGTTGGATGATATCAAATCACTTGGTCCACGAAAGTTGCCTTGCCTCTCTGGATGGCAGATGGCAATCAAAGGTCTGTTACTGTTGTGGGATGAGTTGCATTCAAAGTACAAGCTGTCTTACCTATTAACCATCAGACTCAATCAAGGTTGTTTGGAGAATTTATATTCAATAATTCGGGGGAAAGGTGGGCACGGGGACAACCCAGGTGCATGTCAGTTCAGGAGTGCATTCCGCCAAGTCATGGTGGATGCTACTGTGGTTCCAAATGCTGGGTCTAAATGCAAAGAAGACATTGATACCTTCTTAGTAACTCTGAACAATATAGGGACTTCAGGTTTTGCAAAATCTGCAGTGAATATCACGACGCATTCTTCTCTGCCAATTCCTGGATCAGTACAGTCAGTAATGACCCTCCCTGGGGGAGACCTACCACTCGAGGAATGCAGTGTGTTAGCATATATCACAGTTTTCATGGTGCGTAAGATTCATCACAAGGTTTGTAGAGAATGCGGCACAAAGCTTCAAAGTATTCTTGATCCACACAACCCTGTCCATGATTTCCTTTCTAAGAAGACTTATGGCAACACACTAAGAGAGGGGCTAATTGTGCCAAGTACAGTCCTTTACGACATGACTACTCAGATGGAGAACGAGTGTAGAAAGATGGTTTCTGACATTTACTACATAAGCAGAGTTCACAACAGACTTATGACGGGCTTGGAGAAGATGCAGGGAAAGTTTTTAGCTTGTTCTGTGGGCAACTGCAGGTTCTTCATTGTCGACCTCTTTATACGCATCCGCCTTCATCACACTTTAAAAGATGCAAACAAAAGTCTTTTAGTTGCAGGTCGAAAGAACCGAGAACACATGAAGTTCATTCATCTGTAATACTGAAAATGTATACTTGCAGCGTAGGGCCCAGATGTACTAAACATACTTGCGATGTCCTAATGTTACAGTGGTATTTGTATCCACATTTTCTGGCTTTCCTTGTGATCATATTCCTGTTTTCCAATTAATTTCTGAATAATATGGCTGGAAACATGTTAGCATATTATGATTTATATTGTTCGTGTTGTGTTAGTGGCATTGCAATCGTCGCTAATGTCGATTTGTCTTTTGCATTTAGTTTTCTCTTTGGCCAGTCATGGTGCCACCTGCATGTAAACAAACCGTGTGTTCGCTGTTCCCGCTTCTTTTCAGTCTAAATAAAAATCTACCGACGATAACACAAGTGTCTCAATCAGCCCCTTCCTGGAAGTCTGTTAATAAGTGAAACTAATCCTAGAGGATCTAGAAATTAGTAAGGTCAACAGCTAATCCTAGAGGATCTAGAAATTAGTAAGGTCAACAGGTTATGGGCCCAGAACACATTGCGATTGATTGAAAAGTGTGATATCGTCTAGATATAAGAAAGTGCTAGCCTAAGCTTCCCTTGGAGACTGTTCCATCAACAAGTAAGAAGATGGCCGATTATGAAGAAAGGGAAGAGACCTCCAAGAAGATTCTTCTACAGTGTGACGGGGCTAACTATTACCCGTGGTCGAAGAGGATCGAAGCAAGACTGATTGACAAGAACTGTTGGAATGCCATTGACCCTGGGTTTGGGTATCACATTCACGATAATGAGAATGAAGAAGAGGCCTTGGCAGAGCTCAACCAAGAACAAGCCAGAGTCAATCGCCGAGCTCGGGGAGTCATTATCGAGGCGCTGCACAGCTCCACTCTCTACGATGTTGGTGAGTTTAAATTTGCAAAGAAAGTGTGGGACACACTCAAGGAAATGTATGGTGAATTTGGGATTATTCACACCATGTTGTTTTTCAAGGAAATGGCTAGGTTGGATAAAGTGCCATCAATGCCAATGGCAGATTACATTTCCAAGATGCATGAGTTGATTCAGAAGGTGAGAATGGGCAGCATTCCAATAAGTGACACTTGCTTTGCTGCTTTTTTGCTACTTGGGCTATCACTCAAGGAGTATGATGCTTTTGTAAGATCCTTCGAGGGTGATCTGGATAGGCTCACATCAAGAAATGTGAAGAGCAAACTTGTGATGGAAGAAAGGCGACTATCATTGCACAACAGAGTGACATCAAGAAAAGAAGAACCTGTGGCATTGAAAGCAATGGCTAAACAGCATTATAAGCAGAAGCAGAATCAGCAGCCTCAGAAGCAGGACACCTCTGGTGACAGTAAAAGGAAGTGTTACACCTGTAAGGAGCCTGGACACAAGGCGAGGGAATGCCCAATCTGGAAGAAGTTCAAGGAGGAACGCACGAAGAAAGGGGATGCCAAGGCCTCTGTAACTGAATTTGAAGAAATAGAAGCAGTACCTCTATGTGCCGAAGTGGATGCACATGCCTACATGTCAAAATCATCGGTGGGAAAGTGGTTTCTGGACTCAGGTGCATCAGATCATATGTGCTGTGACATTAAGAAGTTCAAGAACATCGACCTGCAACGCAAGGGATCTGTGAAAATAGGTGATGGACATAGACTTTCAGTGGAAGGGATTGGGGTAATCGTGATTCAAGCCAAATGCAAGATTGTGCTTCAGGAAGTGATGTATGTCCTTAACCTATACTGCAGTCTGGTGTCTGTACAACAGATCACTGCCAAGGGTGTTTCTGTATTATTCGTGGGCGACCTAGCAAAGGCATCTAAGGGTGGCATTGAACTTTTCGTTGCTAGGAAAGAGGGGAAGATGTACATTATGAATCTGGATTGGCCTAATAAAGATAATGAGGGAGCTACTGTGGCATTGCCTGCTCAGGTATCGATGCAGACCTGGCATCAAAGAATGGATCATCTCAACTATGACGCTTTGAAGAAAATTCCAGTTCTGGCTAACTTAAAGAAAGAAGAATGTGGAAAATGTGAAGCATGCATTGAGGGGAAGATGACAAGGCTGCCTTTTCCTGCAAGTACATCAAGAGCATCTAAACCTTTGGTGTTAGTGCACACCGATGTTATAGGACCTTTTAATACCCCTTCATTTGGTGGGTCCATTTATGCTATTGTGTTCACGGATGATTACTCCAGGTATCTGACTGTAATGCCAATGAAGTCTAAGGATGAAGCATTGTCTAGACTCATTCAGTACAAGACCAGGATGGAGAATCTCACGGACCACACCCCAAAGAAAATTAGATCTGACTTCGGAGGAGAATACTCTGGCAAAGAGCAGTTGGACAACTATCTGGCTGCAAACGGAATAGTGCATGAAAGGAGTGTGCCTTACTGTAAACAGCAGAACGGGAGAGCGGAACGACAAAATCGGGTACTTATGGAAATGGTGAGGACCATGTTATCTGAAGCTGGAGCTGACAAGAGACTGTGGGCTGAAGCTATGTCAACTGCTGCCTACAACCGGAACAGGGCACCGAGCAGTGCCATCGATTATAAGATACCTCTGGAACTGGCAACAGGAAAGGAACTCACAAGCAGTGATTATGAACGCATGAGACCCTTCGGATGCAGAGCTCAGGCCATGAGAGAAGTCAGAAGCAAACTTGATGGCAAGACTGTTGAGTGTGTCATGCTCGGTTATCAGGAGGATACAAAGGATGGATGCAGGCTTTGGAACACAGAAACAGGAAGGGTAATAATCAGAAGGGACGTTGTATTCCATGAAAAGGTTTTCCCATGGAAGAAGAAAGAAGATTCCAGTGATCAGGGGAAGCAGAAGATGGACAATCTACAACTCTCGAGTGAATCAGACTCCGAGGAGGAAACAGAGGAAAAACAGGAGCAGAAGGGAGATGGTCTGGACAAGGAAGGCAGTGAAGATGGCGGGCATGGAGACGTAAACAATGAACAGATTCCTGCCTTTGAAGAAATTCCAATACTGCCTGAAGATGAAGAAGCTGAAGTCCAAGAAGAAGTCCCAGTCCTGCGGCGGTCCCGAGAGTGCCTAAACCAAAGAAATGTCAGTGCCAAGAATGTCAAGACGACCCTGAGTGTTTAGTGGTCAAGCCAGATGAAGAGACCACTATCACTGAACCAAAGAGTGCCAAAGAGGCCCTAGCTAGTCCCCAAGCAGAAAGATGGAAATATGCTATGGGAGAAGAGATTAAGAAACTGACTGAGATGAATACATGGGAGATTGTACCAAGGCCACCAACCAGAGTCATTGGGTCAACATGGAAGTTCAATCTGAAGACTGATGCTAGTGGCAGACCTACAAAGTACAAAGCCAGGTTGGTTGCACAGGATTTGCCCAGAGATATGGCTTTGACTACATGGAAACCTACTCGCCTGTAATCAAAAGAAAAACCATCCGGTTGATGCTCGCTGTGGGAGTGGAGAAGGAACTGATGTGTGAGCATGTCGACGTAATATCTGCCTACATCAATAGTGATATCAAGGAAGAAGTATACTTGGAGCAACCCGAGGGTTTTGATGTTGACAAGAGTAGGATGGTGTGCAAGCTGAGGAAGTGCCTTTACGGATTGAAACAATCAGGACAAGAATGGTACCATAAGATCAAGAAAATCTTTATAGACATGAAGTTCAACCCCTCAGTTGGTGACCTTGCCTATTCTATCATCAAGAAAGGAAATTGTATGTTGGACTATATGTGGATGACATTGCTGTGTGGGGAAAGAAAGAAGATATTGATTGGTTTAAGAAAGGGTTGAGCCAACAAGTTGAAATACGAGAGCTGGGTGAAATATCTGATTTCTTATCACTGAGGATATTGCGAAAGGACGAGCATACCATAAGCATCGACCAGTGTGCTTATATAGATCAGATATTGGAGCAGCACGGGTTATCTGAATGCAGAGGAAAACACAGTCCTCTGAGTGCAAATGTATTCTCTATCAACGATGAACCAGACGCAGATGCCAATAGTCATGAATATAGAAGAGCCATAGGAATGTTGCTGTACGTTGCAAACGGGACAAGACCTGACTTGAGTTTCACTGTCAGTTATATCAGTCAATTCTCGGCCAACCCAAAGAGAAAGCAGATGGCTGCAGTGAAATATCTGATAAAGTACCTAAAACACACCCGTGACTACTGCATAGTATTCAGGAAGAGTGGGAAGGAGGCATTGATTTTTTCTGATGCTGACTTTGCCAACAACAAGGTGGACAGAAAATCGTTCAGTGGACTGGTGGTGTGTGTTGCAGGAGGACCTGTGGAGTGGAGGTGCAAGAAGCAAACTGTGGTTGCCACATCCACACAACAGGCGGAGTAGCCTACATTGCTATGGCTATCGCTACGCAAGAAGCACTATGGCTATGTGGTATTTTAAGGGAGATCGACACAAATGATCTTTGCATGGTGCCATGCATCCTTGCTGATAATACAGCAGCAATCAAACTTGCAGACAAGGACATTGTCAACGATAATTCCAAGGGCGTGGATGTGAAGTATCACTTCATAAAGGATGTGGTGAAGAAGAGGTTGGTAAAGTTGCAATATGTGGCATCTCATGACAATCTAGCTGACCTTCTAACCAAGGGTTTGACTGGGAGGAAGACACAGGAGTTATGTGCAAGAATTAGACTTATCATTCCTTAATGACAGTCAGAGCCATGCCAAAGTTTTAATTTGTCCTTCTGATATTTTTTTTTTTGCAGCATAGTAATCCTTTGCCAAATGTGATCGTGACAGATGTAGTCACGTTTATCCTTTTGTATTCTTTGCAGCAACAGTGTCTATTCAGTTCTTATGTTACTTGCTGCTTGTTCATATTACTCAATTTTTTTTTGCCGCTGTGTTATTCTTTATCTGCAATTATTTTGTTTTTTGGCTCATGTACTAATCATTGCATTTTAGTGACCGCCCTATAGTCCGAAGGCCCGATAGTCCGAAGGTCCGATAGTCCGAAAGTCAGCAGGCCCGATAGTCCGAAGGTCCGATAGTCCGAAAGTCAGAAGGCCCGACAGTCCGACGGACTGTAATCAGCCCCCCACCCCTCCATAGCTAATACGGCAAAATTGTAACCAGTAAACACCCATAAAAATACCAACCTACGACTATCGGACCTTCGGACTATCGGGCCTTCGGACTATCGGGCCTTCGGACTAACGGACTGTAATCTGCATTTTTGCTGGTTTTGTGTCGTTGGCTATCCAAATTTTTTTGAAGTGTCAGTTCTTGTAAGGTTCACTGCATTGCAATAAAATCAAGGGGAAGTGTTAGCATATTATGATTTATATTGTTCGTGTTGTGTTAGTGGCATTGCAATCGTCGCTTATGTCGATTTGTCTTTTGCATTTAGTTTTCTCTTTGGCCAGTCATGGCGCCACCTGCATGTAAACAAACCGTGTGTTCGCTGTTCCCGCTTCTTTTCAGTCTAAATAAAAATCTACCGACGATAACACAAGTGTCTCAATCAGCCCCTTCCTGGAAGTCTGTTAATAAGTGAAACTAATCCTAGAGGATCTAGAAATTAGTAAGGTCAACAAAACATATTTGTATTTCTCAACAGTCGCAGAAAAAAGTTTGAAAAAATTTATTACTATCTGGTATGTGACTATGTAATGTTGAAAAAACCCTAAGGAAACCAAAAATGTAATGTAACGAACAAAACTTAACTTTACCCCATCGTAAATGTTAGTGCATCAGGGTCCAGTATAATGAAATAAAGATATCAATTTCAGTTTGATAAAATAAAGATATCAATTTACAACGGAGGAGTTTAAGTTTGTTTATAGTTTGGCCTGATGTATCTTATAATCATATTTATTTTTTTTTCTTTCATCCATAATTTTCAGTCTTTTGAATAAAACCTGATTTAGCACCAGCAGTTATAGATAAAGAGAGGATAAGCTGTATGTATGTACTCATTTTTTTTCCAATAGGATATTTAAATAATCAATCCAGATTGATGCATTGCTATATAAATAATAATAAAAGATCAGAAGATAATGTTACAACCCACACAAGTGCTAACATTCGTCTTATACATTAGTGTGGTGTAGGTCCCGTTGCTAAATTAACCAATTGGTTCTTAGCCACGTAAAATAAGTCTAATCCTTCGGGCCAGCCCTAGGAGAGCTGTTAAATAGGCTCAGTGGTCTGGTAAAACTAAGGGAAAACTAACAGGCCAGTTTAGGGAGCTGTTAAATAGGCTCAGTGGTCTGGTAAAACTAAGGGATACTTAACTTCTTAACAGCTGTCACAGTTTACGCGCTTACCGTCGGATAGCGCCACCGGTCCGGAAGTTATAATTTTCCCATAGGGACTCCCGCGACTGTCCACTCTTTACTTCACTATGCTCTTTGGTATCACTACTACTACAGCTATTACCAATAATAATAATTTTCTAGCAAAAATAAACGAAGTCAGTTTAATTAGCCCTTTTGAATTTTTCCCTGTGTGAAAATATTTTTGAAGGAGCCCTATAAATACTGCATTGCTACGTGTAGATAAAAACTAAGAGCTCTGAATATTTTTAATTTTAAAAAGTGTGCATAAGTAAAAGAGAGAGAGAGAGAGAGAGAGAGAGAGAGAGAGAGAGAGAGAGAGAGAGAGAGAGAGATCCAATTTTAATGTATTTCAGATAAATTAATACTTTTATCGTCAATGGTTGAAACCCATTATAAATCTTAAGCAATAAATTAATAAAGAAATAAATCAAAATACAAGTAATGACCCAAAATATGTCATATCCGGGATGTGACAGTAAAAAGGATTTGATTTCCTTTTTCTTTCTATAACGTATTCCCAAAATGAGCAGGGCGTCTTCCCTAACGACGCATCTCCCAATACATTTTGTAGCTCCTCAGACTTAATGGAAATCGCAAAGAAAGAAGAAAACGTTGAATCGCGCAAGAGAAAAGGGGAGCCCCGCTCAGTCACCACACATGACGTCACAGGAAGCGGAAGCCGCGGCCGGCAATAGACTTGACGTTGTTTTCCTACAGCTTCCTGTTGATCATCCATAGGTTCACATTTCTTATGAAGAGAATTTCATTATCATAAAGGGGTCTTCGTCCCTCAAAGTGGACAAGTTAATAATGTTCTGCTCACTGGTGAAAGCTGCTATAAAAATAGTCTTTG
>NC_089762.1:10299488-10301988 GCF_040412425.1 Macrobrachium rosenbergii | reverse complement strand
AAGGCAGTCATGGAATGGCAAATACCTCAGAGAAACTGTGCTTACTGGTAGAGTATTTCCTTTTCTCAAAGATCCTGAATATGTCTTATCTCTTGAAGAAGTCACATTTTTGCATGATATGGCACCATGTTTCAAGGTTTTTCAGACACAGGAGCTGCTTTGAAACAGTGGTATCGATTTCTTCTCATCAAGTGAATTTCCAGGTAGCTCCCCTGACCTTAATGTGTGTGAAAACATTGGTAGTATCTTAAAGGATCGTGCTGAAGTGCGCACAGTGAACTATGATGGTATACCAAGCCACGGCGACCTGCGAAAAGTGGTAACCGAAGTGCTCAAGGAAATGAAGTTTGAGTCTCAGCTTTTTTGGGATTTGCTGAAATCATACCCCTCAAAAATGCAGGCTGTGGTACAGGCAGATGGAGGCCACACAAAATATTAAATACTCAGAGAGAAACTTAAATAAATACCTATTCTGAATTACTTTTGTTTTTGTCCATATCGATTTTAGTTTATGCTGTAGAGGGGGGGCCTCTAATTTTGAAACACCCTGTGTGTATATATATATATATATATATATATATATATATATATATATATATATATATATATATATACTGTATATTTATATATAAATATATATATGTATATGTATATAAATATATATATCTTCTTCTTCTTTTAATGTGCTTTTTTTTGTGTGGGGTAAGCACAACGCCTTCTTTTTGAAGGACTTTGATTTGACTTTGGGGTAGAATTTGTAGTCTCGATCGGCTACCCTGCCTGTCATCGCTTAGACCCCGGTAGTGTATGTACAAATATTGTACCAGTCACCAGCTCCCTTTCTCCCAGCAGTGAGGAGACGTTGCGCGGTTAGGTCGACAGTTGAGACGTGTGAGGTGTCTGTTATGTCTTTAGAAGATGTTGGAGTGGCTTTGTTTGTGTGTTTATTAGTCTGTAACACCCATTTGCTTTTTAAGCAAACCTATCCTTTGATTGCATACATAATCCCGGGGTGTCTACACGGATAGCAAAGTGTCCTCCTCTCAATATATATACACAAATATATATATATATATATATATATATATATATATATATATATATATATATATATATATATATATATATATATATATATATATATATATATATATATATATATATATATATATATATATATATATATATATATATATATATATATATATATATAAATATATATATAGATAGATAGATAAATATATATATATATATATATATATATATATATATATATATATATATATATATATATATATATATATATATATATATATATATATATATATCTATATATATAAATATACATATATATATGTATATAAATATATAAAATATATATATATATATATATATATATATATATATATATATATATATATATATAGATATATATATAATATCTTCAGGTATACATATAAATATATACACTTATACACATGTATATATACATATATAGTCCTGGAAAGCTTGTAACTTTTTTAAATAAATATCTCTGCTAGATACCATCCAGTTTCAATGATATCCTGTTAGTAATTGTATTAATGCACAGAACAGTTGTGTAAGTGATAAAGTTACCATGTATATTGTCACGAATGTAAGTCACCTCTCCCTTAATAATCTCTTAATCCTCCTCCTTGACCTATACTCTGGCTACAAAAAGTTGAGACTCGAAGGTGATTAGCACTTCTGCCATATTTTCTTAATCCCGTTCAAAATTTCAGGAAAAGGGGGGATAATTTGGTAGATTTGGCATTTTTTTTGATCGGCGCTGCCATTTCCTTGTGTGTGGATGATTACGTGAAGTGACCGAGGGTCTCGGTAATTATAGGATTGTCTGTCACCTCCCTCCATTCATCAGTAAAAAACCAAAGCAAAAAGATCAAAGAATTGTACTTGGACCTTACTGTGCATTTTTTATTTTGCTTAATACAAAATTCAATTAAAGGTGTGTGTGTGTATGAATATATATATATATATATATATATATATATATATATATATATATATATATATATATATATATATATATATATATATATACATATACATAACACGTATGCTGATGGACAATTAAGAATTGCTCTTCTTGTACGTATTTATTTCCCGACGTTTCAGAAATTCTCATATTATAATTACATCTTCAAGGGCTCTAAAATGGATAAAACAATACACAATTAACATAAAGCTCAAACTGAAAATTTTTACACTTAAAATTATACATTTAAAACAAGATATACTCGTATATCAAAATATACAAACTATTGGACCAACCTTCCACCAGAGTAAAAGAAACATAAATGGAAGGAAACTAACAAATAAAAAAGAGGAAAAGACACCTTAAGACAAGAAAAGGGGAGAGGCTGTTGACTGCGTGTTTAATGGGGGAACCAGTTGTTTGATCAATAAGGACTCTAAAATGGGTAATTCCTCAGTGTTGGGTGTTTGTCCGATGATTTTA
>NC_089762.1:10284488-10294488 GCF_040412425.1 Macrobrachium rosenbergii | reverse complement strand
ACCATAGCAGCTGAAAAGCTTGAAAAGAAACGACAGAGTGCTAAGTACTTTCGTGTAATTAACACATCTCTGTGCCTCGAAGATGTTGATTACACGAAAGTATCTGGCACTCTGTTGTTTCTTTCAAGCTTTCCTGTGGCTTCAGCTGATAAACAAATGATGTTTATATTTTTGTGATTTTAAATATATATATATATATATATATATATATATATATATATATATATATATATATATATATATATTATATATAAAGTATATATGTATATAAATAATCATACATTATATTTATTATATATATATATATATATATATATATATATATATATATATATATATATATATATATATATATATATATATATATATATATATATATATATATATATATATATATATATATATATATATATATATATATATATATATATATATATATATATATATATATATATATATATATATATATATATATATATATATATATATATATATATATATATATATATATATGTATGTGTGTATATATATATATATATATATATTATATATATATATATATATATATATATATATATATATATATATATATATATATATATATATATATATATATATATATATATATATACTTAATATCAGCACTGAACTCCATTTTCATGAAAAGCAAGTATGTTCCATAATGAACGTCGTTTGCCTCTTAGACACAGGATACAACTCATCAATGTCTTGCTCGGGTATATTTACTGTAATTTTTACTGACAGTTTCTGGAAAAGAATGAGGGAATTTTCCTGAACAAATTTTCGTCACCCGTGGTAAGTCTGTAAAGTATATAATAGGAGCTTGAGTTGTACGAAGAAAGTATCAGTCCTTTCTCGACAAAGAGGACAGAGCGATAATACGGAACAATTATTTAAGTTAAACAGCAATGTTTCCCTCGACTTGTCAAAATGTCCCTGTCATATACCCTTGTGATTCCGAATATTCACAAGAGCACTATTTAGAGAAGCAAATCGATTTAGTGAATTCACCAATGCCAAACTTTAATCATGGTCAGTTAAAAGCTTCCACCCTTATCAGCAACGTTACTTCAGCAAATACTCGAAATGCAGATTTACTGCAAACATATGTCCCTAATCATAATTATCTTCCAGTATGGGATGAAAGTTTTGCAAACAGTAGTAGCACGCATAGCGATAGCTTTGAAACTTCGTTCCCTTTTCCTGGAACCTCCAGTCAACAAATGTATGATGACCGTTGGTCAGGAAGTTCTTCACATCAGGGAGAAACAGTTGATGACATTACTACCTGGTCTTTGGATACCATCAAAGAGGTAGCTTCAGCTGTTGAGGCCACAACTTATGACAATCAGACAACTACCACGCGGTTGGATCTTGCTCCAAGGTCATATGGGTCACACGTTAGGACCGGATACGAAGAAGAGCGGCGGATGTGTGGTGGACAAATACCCAGCAGTCAGAGGCAGACAGCCTTCGAAGATGCTGACCCATCGGGCATCTCATGTGGCTTTAAAAAGAAGAGGAAAACCAAGCTGTATCAGTTAGGACCGCAAGACGACAAGAAGTTAGAGACCAAGCGACTAAGAGCCTTACAGGCTCACAACTATCGAGAAAGAAAAGAACACAATGAGCGGCAAGCCCTAATTAAGATAAGAACGGTGGAACGTGAAATCTGTAGTCTTAAGAAGGAGAAAGAAGACAGACGATTTACAGTCAGTGTCTTGGAAGCCCAGCTCTCAAGACTTGAGTTAGAAAGTGAACAACAGGAAGGAGACATTCCTCGAGACGCTTTTTCAGGTTAGAAAAATGGACAACCTTGCGGTGTCATTCTATTTTCAGGGGTTGTCGTTACTAATGAAATATCTCATTTAGGGTATGACTAGTAACGTCTGATAGGGTGGCTTTTGGTATAACTTGCTGATTGCGTTATTCATCAACTATTTTCTCATGCCTCTTTGTTGCATGTTCATTTCATTTCGTCTTAATTTTTTTACTTTAAACATGTACCTAGATAATAAAATAATACTAGTTCATAAATATTTTCACTGAATTCAGAACTAAGACACCAAAAATTAGAATTAAATTAAAGCTTTATTTTAGTCTTAATTCCAGCGTCAATAAAATCAGTCTTTCTGTAATTCTGAGAATTAGAAGCTAAAAAATATCAGCTAAGGCATACACCGATATTGGTTGTGTCCGTATGTCAAAACAAGGAATACTAATGACACTACTCGAATTTTTCCATTCCAGATGGATGCAGTGCTCAGTCATAGGACGAATGAAAATTTTGGGTAGCCCCGAAATGAGAGCTGTAGTTCACCGCTGATGCCACCATTTTTCAGGAGCATTTATTACAATTGCTGCTTTGCCGTTTGGAAGGATGCTTAGAACTTTCGTAGTCACTTGAGGGGTATTTCGTCGAAAAAGAGTTGATGCCCTTCCATTAAAGTTAGTAGACTACAACGAATGTTGTAGTCTATTAATGCCTTGGAAGATTAGCTTTTGCTTCGGGTGCCAGCGAAGACTCGAACACAGTTTAATACAATATACGAAGACAGACAATATATTCAAGAATAAACGATAGTGTACGTGTACTGTATGTGTCACGTACTTCTTAACATTGTTCACATATATTTGTTGCATGCCTTGCTATACTGAAACAATGAAAATGAATTCTTTATCTCAAGAATAGCTCATTCTTTTTTATTTTGTTCAGTTTCGAAGATTACAGTTGCTGCTTATGAATAAATCTTATTTTTAGAGTATCGATAAAATATTGAGACCTTATCTGTTATAATCGCGTTGTTATTGAGTTTTTGCTATGAAATATCCGCTATTGTTACCTGAAATGTGAAGAAAGAGAATAGTAAAATGTTTAATTTCTTTAAAATAAGATTCCTTGTGATCCCTTTTGAAATCATTGGGTTGTGAAGGTAGATAATGTACATTACAATATGTTAGCTTTCATTTCTCCTCATACCATGAACACTTCTTCCTTTATTTCATATACAGTCCACATCCACACTAAATTTCCACAGAGGAGAATATTTTTAACAATATTTTCAAACATTTCACCCTTGGCTTTCACATGCAACCCAAGTTTCCTTCCAGTCTTTAGCAGACGTCCTGCTACCTTTCTTACCTCGCCTCTTCTGAGGCTCAGTCTTTGATAATATTCACAGCTCCATCTCTCGATTTCCCATTTACCCTCATAACCTTACTCTTGCTCATTTTTACCATTAGTTCAATTCTTACAAACACTTTCAAACTGTTTTCCCTAGTCTCCATAGTCTTTCTTCATTATCCCCCAATTAGTACAATATCACCTGCAAACATCAATCATTCCACACTCCATTTATGACCCATCTTCTTATCCCACTGCTTAGCACCTTCACCTACTGTCCTTTCTTTGAGTTCTTGCATCACTCCATCCATCAACTATATCAAACATCCAAGGAAACAAAACATGCCCTTCTCTCAGTTCAAGTTTTGCACTAAGCCAGTTGCGCTCCTGCATACAACTGCGTTTTCCAATTCAGTCATCAGCTTTCTTTATATACATGCATGCCACATTAAAACAATTTCCTTTTACTTTCAAACTTCTCATATAACTGATTCATAACAATACTTGATCCAAGTTCCTGTCTAAGCTTCTGCCATCTGTCTGTCTTGACGGAAATCATACCATACACCTTCTCTGGTATACATAGTAAATTTTTGGACCTATAATTCTTGCAGTCTCCTGTATCACTCTTACCCTTGTACAAAGAAACACCCTAATCAGACATTCGCTCACACTTTCATCATTGTACTGCACCATGTCATTTGTAATCCCATAATCTCGTGGCATCTTTCTATTTGCAGCTTCATTACTGCCCTCTTTACATTCTAAATAGTAACTTCCACAAGCATTTTTTAGTCCTTTTGCTCTATCTCTCTCCTATCTTCCGTACTCAAGAAATCCTCAAAAGACTCATCTCACAAATATATCAGAAAGTTTTGAATCAAAGACTCAAGTGAGACATATATGACTGTAAAGAATAATCGAATATTATCATTATTAATACTATTATCATTGTCATTTGTCTCTTGTTCTAACAACTCTTCATTTTTTATCAATTCTTTATCATTTATTATTTTTGTTAAATTATACTTGTGAACTCATTACTTTGAGTGATTATTATGTGCCTAAAATTTTCCCGTGATTGTGACTGTTAGTACTGTCATTCTAATTATTTATTACTATTATTACTGTGTTGATCTTGCCTGCGTGTATGACTGCGATATTCATCCCTCCCACATCAGTTATAATTGTCTTTTTTTTCTGGAAAAGAAGAGAATTTATAAGGGTGCCATTCTTTTACAGTATATTGACTAATACTTCACCTTTGTCTTTTGTTCGGCCACCCCACAGTTGTTGATTCCTTGTTGAAAGAGTAAACTGTATTGGGGTGATTATTCTCTAATTTGAAAAATTCCCATCCCTAGACCATATCGTGTCCTCCATGAGCGTAGTACCGCTGACTGTCAATACTGAGTTACTTTTGTATGTGACGGTTGTCTTCATCAAATGATCACAGCGGAATTCTGCCCAGCTTCATAAGATCATACCCATCCAACGACTATACTGTTCAGTAAGAGTGAAGTCTAACGAATTCTGTAAATTTTTGTGAATAAATAATTTTAAGTGTAAAACGAGAGATTTTTAAAATCATTTGTGGTGTCCATACAAGAATCTATATATTTATTGCTGCTTGAGCCTCATCTCCCAAGTAATATGTACGGTCTCGTGAGTTCTGAGAAGAGAAAAGAAAAGTAAGTATCTTGAGTCTAGAAATATAGTATCAAAAAGAAAGAGAATACGATTCATTTATCACAAGTGCCTAAAGAATTCATCAGCATCCGACGAGAAGACACCAGGCTGCAGATGGCCAGTGGGGACGACGAACTTATCATCAACTAAAAAATTCCCCTTCGGTAACATATATGAAAGTATATTATTTCCGAGGTAGAGCGAATTGGATATTAAAGGACGTTTGTAGCTTACTGATTATATGAATATATATATATATATATATATATATATATATATATATATATATATATATATATATATATATATATATAGTTATGAACCACTTTTGGTTCAGCAGGTTCTTAAATACAAACAAAGTTACGGGACTGGAATGACTGGCAGAAATTGAGGCAGACAAAGGAGGAAGGAGCTGAACGAAACGAAAAAAAATGACCTTAAACTAATTTATTACAATAATTTACATTATGTACAAAAATGAGTCAGTTACCACAAATTAATTAGTTACTCAAAATGATTCAGCAGCAAATTAAAACATTCACTATCAAAATTAGACAGTTACATCAAAATGAGTCAGCTTCAAAACTAAATAAATATATCATAAATGAGGCAGCAGCAAAATTTAACAGTTACATCACAAATGAGGCAGTAACAAAATCAGATAATTATATCATAAATAAGGCAGCAGCAAAATTAAATGGTTACATCACAAATGAGGCAGTAACAAAATCAGATAATTATATCATAAATAAGGCAGCAGCAAAATTAAATGGTTACATCATAAATGAGGCAGCAGCAAAAAAAGTAATTCTATACAAAAACTTCAAGACACTTAATATAGGACCTTGAATCATAACTAAAAAAAAAAGACAAACATCCTGTAAAGATAATCATAAAATGACATTCACATACACAGTATCATTGTAAGAACTTTGTTACAATGAGTACTTAAAAGCCCAAAAATATAATATAACGATAAAGATTCGCTCTCAATTACGTATGTCTTATAGATTTAGCAGGCTAAATAATACCATCATGAGACTTCAACTCAAAAGACACCACCACAAAGATGATCATGCCGAGGTCGTCAATACAGCATTATGCTGCCACTGAGGTCACCTCAACACAATGTCGCTCTCAGACGACGGAAACCACACCATGCCAGACAATATCACACTCCACCCGAAGTCGCTCTCCAGACGACGAAAACAACGCCTTGCCAGACGATGTCACATCCACCCGAAGTCGCTCTCCAGACGACGAAAACCACGATAATTTGTCCATATACAAGAAGCAGCATATTTAAATGCTTACAGCCTCATCTCCCAAGTAGTAACAACGGTCTCATGAGTTCTGAGAAGAGAAAAAGAAAAGCAGCAAGAATAAATGAGTCTAGAAACCATAGCCTATCAAAAAGAAAGACGAAAATACGATTCATTTATCACATTAATAGCAGACCCTTTGAATCAAAACAAAGAAAAAATCAAACATCCTGTAGAAGATAACAAAATGACATTCAGATGGCACAGTATCATTGTAAGAACCTTGTTACAAGTTTTCTCTAAAACTCAAAAATAGCCTATAACCATAAAGATTTTCTCATAAATGAATCATTAAGAAACCAAATAATAAATCTTTCTCCAAATCACGAAACCATCATGACACTTCAACTCAAAAAGACATATATGCCATATATATCACATATAGTCGCTCTAGATATTTAAAACCATATATATGCCAGACGATGTCACCCTCAACACAATGTATATCCAGACGATAAACCATATATGCCAGACGTATGTCACACTCCACCCAAAGTATATATCCAGACGACGAAAACCATATGCCAGACGATGTCACACTCCCACCCGAAGTCGCTCTCCAGACGATGTCACACTAAAAAGTACGCCTTGCCATATGTCATACTCCACCCGAAGTCGCTCTCCAGACGACGAAAACCACGCCTTGCCAGACGATGTCACACTCCACCCGAAGTCGCTCTCCAGACGATAAAACCATATTTGCCAGACGATGTCACACTCCATAGTCGCTCTCCAGACGACGAAAACCATTTGCCAGACGATGTCACACTCCATCCGAAGTCGCTCTCCAGACGACGAAAACCACGCCTTGCCAGACGATGTCACACTCCACCCGAAGTCACTCTCCAGACGACGAAAATAATGCTGCCTAACAACTGCTGACTGCTGACTTGAAGTCACACGAATTATCCTTAAGCTGCCATTAAGGAAGACGTCAAATCCACCGGGAAGGAGGATTCCAACTCTGTCGTAACCAACAGGTAAGGAATACCTGACTGCTTGCTGACCGATATGACTTCTTACTGGTTATGGGCTGACTGTCATCTCTTGCCCAACACTCCACAGATGTCACCTTTTTACCAACATGGCCAAAACCACCAGAGAGAGCAATAAAAAGGAAGGAAAACATTGAACTACAAACAGTTCCTTTCAAACAACCATACAATATATAAATATATATATATATATATACCAGAAATATATATATTTTCATATATGTTATATATATAGGGGATATATAATATATATATATATATATATATATATATATATATATATATATATATATATATATATATATATATATATATATATATAATATATATATATATATATCCTGATATTATATGTATATATATATATATATATATATATACGGGATATATATATATTATCAACTAATAAATATATATATATATAACATATATAAAAATATATATATTTCCAAGGTAGAGCGAATTATATATTAAAAGATATATATATATATATATATTATATATATATATATATATATATATATATATATATATATATATATATATATATATATATATATATATATATATATATATATATATATATATATATATATATATATATATATATATATATATATATATATATATATATATATATATATTTTACTGTGCCAGCCATGGCTGCACAACAGAATACTATAAAATGGCTGTCAGTATTACAAAACATGAAAGGAATGCAAAGAATGGGAATACAAACATAAATGATTACTTTACATCAAGTTACTACAAGGCGTAATTCTACTCAGTTAACAATTAACAACGTTTATTTAGCAAATAATAACAATAGCTCACAAATTAATTATAACCAGGGGCACACATGGGTAACCAATAAAGAAGAATATATAATCATTTGACGGTGCTGTAAAAGGTGAAATTCCTTTCTTCTTTCACACATGGAGGTTCCAGCAATGAATGAAAGTGCGAGCTGAAAGTTGTCCTATGTCACACATGATAAAGGCATCCCTCTGAAAGAGAGGGGTGTTGAATTAACTATAGGCCTAGTATCAATTAATGCCCTAACTATATACCATCAAGCTATCATAACTCACTGCAATATCATGCCCGAATGCTTAAAGATTGCTCTAACCACTCGGGTGGGCACATGGATGGCGCAGCCAGGCAAAATTTGCTTTACTATCACTTTTCCTAATCTGGAAATTAACTAAGCATGAAAACAGAGGGTGGCTTTGGCGTAGGGTGGGACATATAGCGACAAAGGGAGAGACAGATACACGTGGGAGATCATGGGGGATTTGGGAAGGTTTTCTGATAAAAGTAAGGAAAGTAGATTATAGTTGAAGAAAAATGGGCTGCCGAATTCCTGTGTACGATTTAGACTTATCTTGGGTATCCAAAATGATCACTCCTTTATGAGTTGGGGTCCCAGAATTGGTGTCATGTGGCACAAGGGAAATGGCAGCCTCTTGTGAAGCAGTGCAGGAATTTATGTCCATCCGAGATGGCTCCTACAACAGAAATGACAATTTCCTGAGCCATGCTTCTCTGGACTGGCCCGGGGTCACCTCAGGGCAACTTTCACAAGATGGCAGCGGCTGTGCATGCTACGCCCATAAGCCTAAAAAGCACATAGATCTCAGCAGCAGAGAGAATGGGTAAAAGGAGGGGTTAGTGAGAGAGGGGTATGCTGGGTTGGATGCCATTACACTCCAATTGCATTGGTTGGCCACCTTACATAAATTAGATCACTAGGTTAAGCCCAGTGGCCCGTAAAGCCCCCCATTTAACCAAAGATTCTGTCCTAAACAGGACAGAAATTTTGCAAGAAGTTTAACCTGTGTGAATCTAATCAAGGTAAAGGGAGTGTTTTGGCTGGCTGGCTGGCCATCGCAAAATACTCTCTCTCAGTTACATAAAAAGACAATACTTAATGCTAAGAATAACGTGCCTGCATTTATTTAAGGAATGTACTGTTTGTGGGGTTGACTAAATCTAGTAAATCTATTAATTAACTAACTGTATGCCACACAGAACCTAGCTAATGCAGCACCATAAAATTTAAAAGAGTAGTAAGTCTATAAAATATGGCAAACTAAAATACAAAGGAAGCTAGGACTGGTCCTCAGTGTGAGACCTGGGGAACAGTCACAGTTTATTAAAATTTTGATATTAGTAAATGGCCATTTCTAATACATTATGTTAGTTATGTGCAGTGGTAAGAGCAATGCACCAAATAAGCTAATTAAGCAGGTGAAACAAATAACTAAAATGCTTTAAATTCAAAATAAGATGCAATTAACTTTTAATGCAGCATTAACACATGAAGGTCCTACTTTGCAGTAATAGACAAGTAACATGGAGTAAATTTTAAAATACACATTAGCATGCAGGGTAAATAAAACTGAGCTAGCTCATGTCCTCAGCTGTGTGCTAGAGAACAGGTTTAGCTATTACAAAGGTATGAACATTATATATAAACCATTAACAACGTCAGATAGGGTCATAACCTCCTTCCACATCTGTTTTAAGAAGAATGTCATATCATCTTATATCTCAAAGATTCTCCGGTAGCAACAGCCAGTACGGGGACAGCACATTCTCTCTCCCGTCAACTCCTCTCTCTCTCTCTCTCTCTCTCTCTCTCTCATCATCCAAGTCACTAACTGAACTAAGGAAGGACAACAAGCACTTCACTACCAAAAAGTATATATATATACATATATATATATATATATATATATATATATATATATATATATATATATATATATATATATATATAATGTCCTCTTAACTTCTCGATTCTTCACGCTTTTTTGGATATGCTTGTAACTACAAAGCCATAAGAT
>NC_089762.1:10269488-10276988 GCF_040412425.1 Macrobrachium rosenbergii | reverse complement strand
ACAATAACAGCACAGCAAAACATATCAAGTATAAACCTTATGTTTCTTCAACAGAAAATAGTAAAATACATTTTCACAATTTTTTGCACAATATAAAAACTTTTAGATCACTAATATAAAATGTATACATTTTTTTGGGTGAATTTTAACAAAATTTTTACAAATAAGAGAGCAACCAGTAACTGTGTTATACATTCATATTACATTAATTTTATGATTGAGAGAGAGAGAGAGGCACCCTGATTTCCAGCATTTTGTCAGTGCATACTTATTATTGAGATTTCAGAGAATATTTATATGGATTCCAGTCAGTAATATTTTGGTGAACATGTGTGTTGAATTTAGTTAATCAGGTATATGTTTAAAACTTGAGTGATAGTTAGTGGTTTGAATCTTACTTAACCAAATTGCTTTCTTAATAAATTAAAGTTTTGTGATTTAAACTTGATTAAGAAATACTTAAATCTTACACTGTTGTCAGATAACAGTAAATCTTTTTGAAACTGTGAACTCTGCATATAACATTTGAACTTAGAAATAAATTTGTTTGTTTAAAGTTTTAAAAGCACAGCGTTTCATTTTGACCACCAGTAATTAGATGAAATTAATGAATGTGTACAAGGTAAGTGATATATCTGTTTGTTCACCTGAGACTTATCTAGGTGAAATAGAACCAGGGAAGCAGTTATAGTGTTTGTTGAAGTGATGCCCATTTTCCACTAGTCTGTTTATAGCTTGTTGGTTGTTACCTCACCCATAACTTGATAAAGTTAGATTGATTTTCTCAAGTGATAAGTAAGTTTTATGGGATCACTGTACCTTTAGAGTATTCAGTCTTAATATATTTGTTATGAGGTTTCAAGTATCTGGTCGAAGTGAGGTAACTTTTTGGTCTTATTATTTGTGTAATAACCAGGTGTTTGATCACTTCGTGACAAATGATTTGCTGGCCAGACCCGGGAAATTAAAGAACAGGATTAGAGAGATTGAATGGGATTGAACCCAGGATCGAACCCTGATAAAATATTTGATGATCAGATACTGGAGAATTAAACAAATTATTTGGTGTCCATCATCTGGGAAGAACTAAACAGAATATCACTCTGGTTTGTGGTTTATATTGGTGGTGTTAGGAATATATTTTGGTAGGAGAGTAACCATATAATTGTTTTGAAGTGTACTGTAAACCCTTTTTGTTGAATAAACTAGAGAAAATGGCTCTGTTTGAAGTTCAGGAATTTTTAAGTGCTCCAACCATCAGAAAGTTATCTGAATCTCACCTGACTAAGGCACAGTGGATTCTCTTAGCAGTAACATGTGGGGGTAATGTTACCTTTGATATGACTGAGGCACAAGTCAAGTGTGTCGCAATCCAGGCATTAATAAGCTCTGGTAAAGTAGATGGAGAGTTAAGGGAGGCATATGAATTGTTGAATGCAGCTGAGGTAGAATTTACAAATAAGGTAAGGCAAGAGAATGAGAACGGTGATGTACAGGCAGAACTTAGAAGTTTAGACTCGGAAGAATTTTGGGGTAGACTGAAGGTGCTAGAATCAGAAGAAAACTTATTTAGGCCGTAGATGCAGGCTGATAAAGAAAAAGAAGAAAGAGAAAAAGCAAAAGAAGAAAGAGAGAAAGTAAAACATAAAAGGGAGTTGGAGTTAATCAGAGCTCGGTCCATACTACCAGTAAACTCATATAACTATATCCAAGGTAATGCAGACCCTGTGTTTGATGTAGTAAGAGTACAGAAGTTAATTCCAATATTTACAGAAGAAGCTCCAGATGAGTTTTTTGATCACTTTGAAAAAGTGGCTTCAGGTATGGGATGGCCAGAGGATAAATGGTCAGTTTTGATACAGTGTTCTCATTGGTAAAGGAAGAAGGCCTATATATCCTTATCAGCTGATCAGTATAAAGAGTACCATGTACTCAAACACAATGTGGTACAGGTTTACCAGATGACCCCTGAATATTACAATGAAAGATTCAGATCTTTGAAGAAGGATGACAAGATGACTTTCTTTGATTATGCCTATAAAGTAAGGAGATGTTTTAAACGGTGGCTTGAGGCTGCTAAAGTTAAGTCTATGGACGAACTTGAAGAATTAGTGGTCTTAGAGCAATATCTAAGAGGAATTCCTGAACATTTAAGAGCTTATTTGAGAGAGAGAGAGAGAGAGAGGTGAAGAAACTGTTTAACAAAGCTGCTACTCTGAGCAAGGACTATAACATAATATCCAGCAAAAAGAATTATAATGTTAAGTACCAGAACCAACAATTCACAGGTTATAGATCTCAGTCGAATTTTAAGAACAGTGCTGTGAGAAACCCCTCTAATAACTATACCAGTACAAAGCCAGGATATGCACCACATCAGTGGAATGTTAAACCCATCCCTTCTAGTCTATTCTCAAGACAGGTGCAGAAAACTAATGTTGTTTGCCACAAGTGTGGAAGAGTAGGATATTATGTCAAGATTGCTACAAAGTGTACCAGCAGACTAAACCAGTTGGACAGGTGACAAGAGGTAACCAGGTAAAGCCAACTATGAGGAACAGTGTGGGGAAAAAAATGAAATGAGACAAGCAGAGTGCTTAGCAACCAGTGGAAATGCAATTTCCAGTAGTGAGTGGTTGAACAGTGAGGAGGCGTTTAAGCCATATATCTGTGAAGGTGTACTGACAACTCCCTCTTTGAGTGTACAGGTACCAGTGAAGATATTACGTGATACAGGAAATAATCATAGTGTGGTAGTTCGTGGTGCTCACCCACAGTTGGAGAAGAATCTCACTGGAGATTCAGTTATTTTAGAGGGTATAGGAGGAGAGGAAGTAACTCCTATATGCCGCTTGCATTTGTCATGTGAATTAGCGACAGGAAATATTGATTTTGCAGTAAAGGACTCACTAGCTGTTGAAGGTGTGCATGTTTTAATGGGTAATGAAGTTGGTGATGTTCCCTTCGTTCCTTGTCCTGTAGTGACAGACAAACCGTTAAGGATTAGTCCTACGATAGATTTAGAGAGGAAAAACCCTCACCTATTTCCAAGTTGTGTAACTACCAGGAGCATGAAGAGAACTGAGCATAGAAGTGAAGAAACTGAAGATTTACCTACACCAGAAGGATCTTTTAGCTTAGAAGAGTTGTTCCAGGAAAGTGAAGTTTCCCCTAATGTCAGTACTGAAGAGATTCTTGCAGAAGAGAAAAATCCTATTATTGGTAAAGAGACTCCGAGTAGTCAAAGTGTTCCTGAAGACAGTAGTGAAACTACTGAAGCAAAGTTAACAGATATTGAGAGTTCAGCCCTTGAAGTTGGTCAAGTGACTAGAGAGAAATTAGTGGAACTACAGAAGAGGGATACAACATTGGCTGATCTGTTCTTCAGAGTTGTTGAACAAGAAGAGATGCAACAAACTTCTACCTGTTATTATCTAAAGGAAGGATTGCTAATGAGGAAGCATCAACCTGCAGATATACCAGGAAATGCTGAATATCATCAAATTTTGATTCCATATCCATTGAGGAAGCAAGTGGTAGCAGTAGCGCACGAGGCTGGACATATGGGAATCAGGAAGACTGTTGAGAAGTTATGAAGTATTTTTTTTTTTTTTTGGCCTGGACTACACAAGGATGTCAGCAAATTTTGCAGGGAGTGTCATACATGCCAGATAGCTGGAAAACCAAATGAAACTATTCAAAAAGCTCCCCTACAACCGATAGAAGTTAGAGGAGAACCCTTTAGCAAGGTGATAATAGATGTGGTTGGTCAGCTTCCGAAAACGAAGAATGGACATGAATATCTGTTGACGTTAATGTGTCCCGTAACAAGATATCCTGAGGCGATTCCTGTAAGAAGTATAAGTGCAAAGGTAATTGCTGAGAAGTTGGTGGAATTTTTCTCCAAGTTTGGAATTCCAGAAATTGTACAGAGTGATAGAGGAACGAACTTTACCTCAAAATTATTCCAGGACGTGATGAATTTGCTAAGAGTGAAACAACAGTTATCTACCGCTTATCACCCAGAGACTCAAGGAGCCTTAGAAAGGTTCCACCAGACTTTGAAAAGTATGTTAACCAAGTACTGTAATGAGTCGGGAAGAGAATGGGATGTTGGTTTACCCTTAATGTTATTTGAGGTTGAAATGCTTATCAAGAAAGTATGGGATGTTCCCCAAATGAAATGATTTTCGGTCGAGACGTGAGAGGTCCGTTGAAAATCCTTGCAGAGAACTGGGAAGAAAATCAAGAGGAAGTCCAAGGAGAATATGTGAAGAACTTGAGGAAAAGGTTAAAAGAAATTAGAAAATTCTCTTTAGAAAATTTGAAGACAAGCCAAAAGAAAATGAAAAGAAAGTATGATGCTAAGACTAAGCTAAGGAATTTTAGTGTTGGACAGCAAGTTCTAGTGTTTTTACCAGTGAAAAGGTTTCCCCTTACAAATAAATTTCAAGGTCCTTATAGGATAACAGAAAAGTTAAGTGATCGAACTTATGTGATTGAAACACCAGGGAGAAGGAAACGACAGAAGAAGATACATGCAAATCTTTTGAAACCCTACTTCTCAGAGACTAGAACTGAGGTTATGTCTATAACCCAAACAACTTCATATACAGAGGATGATGATGGTTATGAGTTGGGAGCTGAAAACAAGATGAACAATTCCTCAATATTAGAAAATTTAGAAAACAAACTAAAACATCTAAGTGTTGAACAAAGCAAAGAATTAACTGAGATGATCCAAAGTTTCCCTGAAATTTTTACAGACATTCCTAAGTGTACTGACTTGACAAAGCATGAGATAAAGATCAGAGAAGATGCTAAACCATTCAACCAAAGAGCTTACCGTGCATCACCCTTTCATCGAGAGGTTTGGAAAAGGAAGTTGAATATTTGTTGTAGCATGGATTGGCAGAGCCCAGTTCAAGTCATTACAGCTGTCCTTGTGTGTTAGTGAAGAAACCAGATGGCTCGTTTAGGATGTGTACTGATTACAGGAAACTGAATTCCATCAGTGTAGCTGATAATTACCCCTTACCTCTTATTGATCAATTACTTGATAATATTTGGCAAGCCAAGGTTGTTTCTAAAGTAATGAAAGAGTTACAAAGATTTGTGAATGTGCCTAGAGTTTATCATCTATTCTGTGCAAGTTTTTCAGCCATAATAATTTCCCTGATTGATTGTATAATCTTTTTGTGTAAAGAGAGAGAACATTTTTGGAGAGAGCATTGTAATTGTAAATTATTTATCTCGTTCCAAATCGGTAGATTCGAACCTGGGATAATTAATCTTCTGGGGGCAGGAATATTATAAGGCGTTATAATATATAAAACCATTCTACAAGTATCATATGTATCTCCGTGGAAATTTTTATATTTTGTTTGCAGATTCGTCATTTGTTGTGATGATATGATTTTAAAATATCTTTTTCTTACAGATAATTTGTGTATCATGTAATCTTAAAATGTCTTGATATGTTTTTTCCATTTGTTTAATATGTTGTGCCGTATATTATACTGGGTGTTATTAACTAGAATATTATAATGGGTGTTATTAACTCGAATTCTTAAAGTGCTGGGGAGAGTGAGGGAGAGAAATATTTTTGATTCTTATCGCTTAGTACATCCTGTGTTGACATAAGTGGGGTGGACGAAGTTGTGTTTGGAGAAAGGCAGAGACCTCTTGTCTTATCTGATGACTTGACAGCTATCGGCAAATTGCCTGTTACGCATTAGTTCTGTGTGCCTGTTCCATGGTTATCACCTGTGGCTATGCCTATTATGTTTTCATGATCTGAGAAAGAGAGAATGAGTAAGTGAGACAGATGAAGTTGACATGCTGACAGCCGAGCCAGTTTTGGTCCAAAAATGCTTTCTTTTGTTTGTTCAGGTGTTTGAGTGAACAGCGGATGGTGTCAATCACTGATAAGAGCTCTGGCATATTTCCTTCTGGCCCTTAGAATTCCCTGTATGTATACCATACATGTATTCCTGTATGTATAATGTATGTACACTTTATGTATCATGTATTCTGGGAGGGCTTGAAGATAAAAGTGCAGTACTGAACCAGAGTCAGGCAGTCAGCCACAGGGGTTGCTGGAAATAGGGTGTCTCTCTCCCTCTCTCTCAGTCATACCATTCATGTACAAGGGGTTACTGGTTGCTCTCTTATTTGTAAAATTTTGTTAAAATTCACCCAAGAAGTGTATACATTTTGTAAGTGATCTAAGGTTTTTTATATTGTGCAAGCATTGTGAAAATGTATTTTACTGATTTTCTGTTAAAGAAGGTAAGGTTCATACTTGATATGTTTTGTGCTGTTATTGTGAAAGAGAATTATTATTTTGATAAGAGGTGAATAATATCTCTTATAGTGAGTTCTAATGTGTCTTGCTGCTAATTATATATCATTGTGTATGTCATTGTGACTTGGCAGTGTTGTCTTTGAGAAAGTCTTAGAAAGACGTGAGTTTAACCTTTTTTAAAAGTGAAGTTAATCTTTTGAAAGATTGATGTGTTCTTTAAACATATTTTTTGTCTTAGTGAAATGGCTGTCAGTATATTTCCATTTTTGCATATTTCATTCTTATATGTCTGTGTTATCACATTACTCTAATTTTATAATTAGGGTTTTACAAAGTTTTGTGCTGGTGATTACTTAGCATTTTGTCACTGCATACTTATTATTGAGATTTCAGAGAATATTTATATGGATTCCAGTCAGTAATATTTTGGTGAACACGTGTGTTGAGTTTAGTTAATCAGGTATATGTTTAAAACTTGAGTGATAGTTAGTGGTTTGAATCTTACTTAACCAAATTGCTTTCTTAATAAATTAAAGTTTTGTGAATTAAACTTGATTAAGAAATACTTAAATCTTACACTGTTGTCATATAACAGTAAATCTTTTTGAAATTGTGAACTCTGCATATAACTTTTGAACTTAGAAATAAATTGGTTTGTTTAAAGTTTTAAAAGCACAGCGTTTCATTTTGACCACCAGTAATTAGAGATATCAGTGAATGTGTACAAGGTAAGTGATATATATGTTTGTTCACCTGAGACTTATCTAGGTGAAACAGAACCAGGGAAACAGTAATAGTGTTTGTTGAAGTGATGCCCATTTTCCACTAGTCTGTTTATAGCTTGTTGGTTGTTACCTCACCCATAACTTGATAAAGTTAGATTGATTTTCTCAAGTGATAAGTAAGTTTTATGGGATCACTGTACCTTTAGAGTATTCAGTCTTAATATATTTGTTATGAGGTTTCAAGTATCTGGTCTGAAGTGAGGTAACTTTTTGGTCTTATTATTTGTGTAATAACCAGGTGCTTGATCACTCTGTGACATATATATATATATATATATATATATATATATATATATATATATATATATATATATATATATATATATATATATATATATATATATATATATATATATATATATATATATATATATATATATATATATATATATATATATATATATATAT
>NC_089762.1:10229488-10266988 GCF_040412425.1 Macrobrachium rosenbergii | reverse complement strand
AAATTCATGCAAATTTCTACAAAAAGTATATCAGCAGTCCAGGGTGCTTGACACAGTCCTCCCTTTGCGTTCATGTTGTTAAACTAGAATTATCAACCAGTCTCAACAGCAGTGCTTTTCATTTACATGTCAAAATCTTTCAGAGCTGTAGCCCTATCAGATTCATTTATTTGCTATGCAATGTCTTGCTTTTATTGCACATTGTATGTGCCTTGCTTGCTGGCCAGTCAGTCATTTCATATTGATTTTCTGATTGCTCAGTTTTTGTAAATAAATTCAATTTAAAGTTATTTGACTGGTTTGAAAGGCGACCTCCATTTCCCTGTTTAATTAGATGTGATATCAAGGTAAGTCATCTTAGTCATTACATTCATTGCTTATATTCTGAGAGCTAGGTGTTAGCCCCTAAGGCAAATGGCAGTAAAAATCCAATTTCATTCTCCCAACCGCCCTCAGAATTTATCCTGTGGGAGTTTCACTTAAATGAATGAATATAGCATTGGAAGTTTGCCCAGTTTTAACCCTGTTTTGGTAGGTCTACTAATTCTTCAATTGTGTTGGGTTCCAGGTACATATTTTTTCCTTTGTTATCTCCATCTGTCATTAATACGAGCTTTCTTTGTAAACTTATTTTTATAATTCTTCAGTCTGCTAAGTAAAGGACAAGAAGTCGAAAGGCCTTACAGTACTCCATTGTTTCTCTTTCCTTCATGGATTTTGTAATTTATATATATATATATATATATATATATATATATATATATATATATATATATATATATATATATATATATACATATATACACACATATATATATATATATATATATATATATATATATATATATATATATATATATATATATATATATATATATATATATATATTATTATTATTACAAGAAATCGCTAGCAAATTGCCTCCCCCCCTCTTTTTTGTTGTTGTTGTTTGTTCTGTTGTTTTCATTTACTGCCAGTTGCTCGATCGATAGACCATCTGTCTATCAACTTGCAGTCAAAATACAAGGGTTTAAAAGATTAAGGCCACTCCCATTTTTGATAGGCAGATCTTTTCTTCGAGGCAAAGTGATCTCTGTCTGGTAGTTTTCTTACAGGCAAAACTCCCCTGCGGGCATCAGCTGAAGATGAGTCAACATCTATGTTGGAAGTGCCCCTGCCCCATAGGAGGGATAAAAGCAGAAAAACAAGAGGCCTCCTCCACACACGCGAGGTGGACGACAGGGAGTGAAGAAGGACCAAGCCACCTGCCCCATCGCAGTGCCCTTGCAGCCTAACCACGTGGCCCTTTTCAAAGTATACTTTCTCCTCGTGCCCTTCGACCGCGCCACGTGTTCGCTCCACCGTTGACCTGCGGATGCCCCACATGCCATTGCCCGGGAGTTGAAATCCCCATCGCGTTGCCCCTTCGAGAAGTCCCCATCGGCCGCCCTTGCATCTCAACACGTGGAAGAACTCGCCCTCGGAAATCGCAAGTCATCCACGGACCAATTTTCTACGCCCTTGGACAAATCTGTCTTAAGGTAAATGTGCCCTGGAAAACCTCCATTTCAGTCACGCTTTTTCCTCGTAACATTTACTTAAATTGAGCCATTAAGCCAATCACCCTTGTCTAATGTCCGTGCGCCTCTAGCATCGGCAGTAAGTTAATTAATTCATTACCCTTTGGCACCCTCAGTGCAGCTTCGAATTCATTATTCTTTTGTCTATTTTCATTACTGGCGTATAATGTGCATATCTCTCATTTCAGAGGACCCTATTTCGTGGAAGCTTTTTGGACTGTGTCTGGAATCCCCAGTTTCATTCATCCCGTAGGAATCCCCTTCAGGATCAATAATCTACTTGAGTTCCATTTTCCCGTACTAATGTCATTTATGTAAATACACTCCTTTAAATTTGCCCACGTGTTTTACGTAATATTTCCCTCAGTAACAAGAGCCCTATGCTCATATGAAATTCCCCTTTGTTTTCCTCTTTTTACGTTTTCCTGGACCCACGAAGTCAGAATCACAAGGCTAAATTACCTTAAATTGTTGCTACCTGTCTCACAGAGAATATTTCAAACTAAATCACCAGGAAAAACGTAAAAAATGGCGACCTGGCCATAGATCTCGTTTTGCAGTTGCAGTTCCCTTGTGTTGCTTTATTGCATTTGCAACTTGCCAGATCAGCTATTAGCAAAGCTAAGCTGGGTACGAGACAATTACGAACCTTTTGTGTAAAACCAGCACACAGATCCAGAAATTCCACGTAAGTAATGTGTTTATCTTAGCAAAACCTTTTTACAATCGTGACTGTTCCTAGGAATTAGAAATAGGGACGCATGTATTCACTGAGAGAAAAGAACCGCCGTATTAGATTCGTTAATGCATGCCTTTCAGGATAGGTAGTTAGGAAATAACCAGTGCTAACCATCCTTTGCTTTGAGGAATAGTCGAAATTCCTCTGTGTTAAAATCTTTGCCATATCTTTTGCTTCGAGGAATAGTGCAAAAATTCCTGTGTTAAAATCCTTGCCATATTCTTGCTTCGAGGAATAGTGCGAAAGAAATTCCTCTGTGATAAATTTTACTTAGCATTTCGGATTAGCAAACTGTTATTTAGGCGCGAATAAATTCCCACGTGGGACAAGACGAAGTCAGCTTGCATTGCTGAAATTCTCTCAGTGTAGTTAGAATTCGAGTTAGGTGTTAGGAAAGCGAAATTTAAACTCCGCTTATAGGGAAAATTACTAGGTCGTTTTACTGTTATCCTCTCAGACGACTGGGAAATTCCCTGGAACCCCAGACGGTCTATAAATAGACGGGTCCATTCACACAGAATCTAAAAATAACTCTGGTGTTGGTCAGACGTCCTGCACCCCCCCGCCCATGCCCGCGTGTGTAGCATTTTTTTTTTCCCCCCATTCATTTCTCAGCAAACATTTTTCTTTGGGTTTCCCGTTAGTAATTTCTAAGTCCTAAGGGACGAATTGTATTTCCAAGTCCTAAGTGACCATACTAAAATTCTACGCCGCACGTGGCGAGAATTTCTCCCAAATTCCAAGTCCTCAGAGACTCATACTGGCGAGAAAAATTCTCCAAATTCCAGTCCTCAGACACTGCGCACGTGGCGAGAATTTCTCCAAATTCTCCCAAGACTCCTAAAATTCCCGTGGCGAGAATTTCTCCAAATTCCAGGCAGAGACTCATACTAAAATTCTCCAAACTCCAGTCCTCAGAGACTCCTAAAATTCACGTGGCGAGAATTTCTCCAAATTCCAAGTCCTCAGAGACTCATACTAAAATTCTACGTCGCACGTGGCGAGAATTTCTCATTCCTGCGGGAACCCAAAATTAAGTCCTTTTGAGACATTATATAGTGTAGTTCACACACATCTAAGCCCTTACGGGACTGATCATTCTAGTTCGTTAGAACAACTCCTTAACTTCACGCTACAGCCGCCAAGTCCGAGCGTGACAAAATCCAACTACGTCTTCCGAGACGCATATTAAAATTCGTTCGCCAAGAACAACCACGTCTTTCAAGACATATCAAATTTTAACAAAAGTCTCCTCAGACTTACTAATCAACTGTCTTATTCAGACAGATCCATTCTCCTGCAGTCTGAACAATTGAGTGTTTCAGATTCCTGCAATTGAGTCTTTTCAGACAACCTGAGTCTTTTCAGACATATCATATAACCATTATTTCAAGATGGCTAATACCAGAGCCCAACAAAACGAGGATTTCAAATTCTACATGTCCGCTGGGAAGGACATGGGACTATCGGGGCAAGATCTGAGAGCATGGGTTCAAGAGCAAGTGGACGATGCCAAGGCGGAGAGAGCAAGAGAACGGGAGGAGAAGGAGAGAGAACAGCAAGAGAGAGAGAGAGAAAGAATTGCCCAAGAGCAACGAGAGGAAAAAGAACGTGAAGAGAGAGAGAGAGAAAGAATTGCCCAAGAGCAACGAGAGGAAAAAGAACGTGAGGAGAGAGAGAGAGAAAGAATTGCCCAAGAGCAACGAGAGGAAAAAGAACGTGAGGGGAGAGAGAGGGAAAGAATTGCCCAAGAGCAGGAGAAGGAGAGAGAACGTGCAGAGAGAGAGAGAGAAAGAATTGCCCAAGAGCAGGAGAGAGAAAGAGAAGAGAGAGAGAGAGAGAGAACATGCCCATGAGCTCCAGGTGCTAGAACGACAGCACGCCACCCCCGCCCCCTGCCGCGGGAATGAGTGCCCTCAGCCAAGCTCACTCGTTCATGCCAAAATGGACAGAGTCCGAACCCTGAAGTATGGCTTGAAAGGGCCGAACGAGTCCTGGAGTGCTGCGATCTCTCCCCGCGGAACTCTCCTTGTTCTCACTAAATTCCTGGGCGGAAAGGCCCTCGTTGCCTACCACGCCCTTTCCAGCAGACGATAGGGGAAACTGGGAAGCCGTGACGCCAAGCAGTTACTGAAGGCGTACGAGATTACCCCGAGCGGTGGAGGAGACGTTGAGAGAGCAGCCCAGAGAAGCAGGCCAGACTTGGTCCGATTGGGCGTACCATTTGGAGCAGGCATTGACAAAATGGCTCGATTCGAAGGAGCCACTAACACCGCCGAGGTACTCGAAAGGTTTAAATTTGAGCATTTCCTGCGCTACGCCCCTCCTGCCCTCGCCACTCATATAGTGGAAAAGCCCCAGCAACACTCACCGAGTGTTGCCGAATAGCAGACATGTGGGAAACTCACCACCCTCAAGAAGGATCCATGGGGCGGAAGATAAATCCCCGTCCCTCCTCGGAGGTTCAAATTCCCACAAAAATGGGAACTCGGGCAAGCCCCTAACTTGCCATTATTGCAAGAAAACGGGGCATTCCTCCGAACAGTGCCGGAGCAAGAAACCGGCTCCTCTCTCTCCCGGAAAACCGCCAAATAACTCGCCTGCGCCCTCCACAGGGGCAGCGCGGAAAGACTTCAGCCAGACCTTTTGCACGGCGTGCAAGGTTTATGGCCATTCTCCCGCATGGGCGAAATGCCCACGCAATAATAAATCAAATACTCCCACCGTCGCCTTGGCCGTCACAGATCCCAAGTCATTAGGCCCTCCCGCCGAAGGGCCCATATACGTGACTCCTCCACGAGGTAGCCACCCCGCGCGCCGAGTCACTGCATTCGAGGACTCGGGCGCGCAAATCTCCCTCATCCGAAGGGACAGAGTTCCCTACGGAGCTATCGTCAATAGACGAAAACTCGTCACGATCGAGGGAATAAATCAATTTAAAATGATACTCCCTACGGTCCAATTGAGAGTCACAAGACCTCACCAATCCAAAATTTGCAATCTTGCAGTAGCAAGCCATCTCCCCAGAGGCTATGACGTCATCCTGGGACAGGACTTTCAGTCCCCACAGAAATCACGACAATCTAGGGGCCCACATTCCCCGAATCATTCCGCGGGCGTGAGTAATCCTCCCCCGCTTCTCCCTCAGTCAAGACTGGCGCCCCCTGGGTACCAGGAGGACGTGCAGTCCCCACCAGTGCCACCTGAGTACGATGTACAGTGGCCCCCTCGATCGGTTCCCGATCCAATTCCAGTGCCCGGCCCTGCCTCAGTGCCAGTGCCAGGGCCCCAATCAGATCTCCCTTCCGGAGATGCCAAATTCCTGCCGGTGCCGCTTGCATGTACCGAGCAGTGCCAAGCTTCGTCCGTCCTGACCGACGAGCCCAAGAAACCTCTGATAGTGCCTGACTCTGCCCTAGCGCCAGCGCCAGAGCACTACCCCGATCTCCATTCACGGGATCCAGCTCAGGGCCCCCCCTCTTCCCCTGGCCTGGCACCGCTACCAGCGTCGGTAAGAGAGACGGTTCCTCTCGACCACCGTGGAAGCTCACCTGCAGGTGCGGCCTCGCAACCCATGCCTGAGCTGGTCATCGTTACCTGCGAGCCGCTCACGCCACCCCCGACCGCCTCCTCTCTGCCTCAGCCCGTCGCCGACGTAATTGCAAGTCAGGATTCTGCCATATCTCCCTTGGCCGATGAACTACAAGAGCTGCGACGGATCATGGTAGAACCAGCACGGAAAACTCCTGCGTCAGCTGTCGCAGCAGCAGGCCCAGGTGGCACTCCGTGCCGCCCTCCGGTCGCGGGCCCTCCGCTTCCCCGGCCGAGGACGACTGTCCCATTAAGAAAGGCTCGAGGTGAAATTACCACGGGCGTGGGAAATTCCAGGTAGTTTACAAAGAGCTCTAGAGCTCCCATGGCACCTGTGCCACCATTTCATCTTTCGAAGGTCTTGGCACCCCTAATCCAGAAGGGGATGTCAGGCCCTCCTCTATCTTCCTCCGTTCCTCAGGAACTTCTATCTCTTATCATCCTCTATTAATCTTTCCTTAAATTATCACCACAAGAGGCAATTAAATACAGGATACCATTCCCCACACAATGTATAAATCATTGAGAATAACAGAGTGAGAAGTGGCACGCCCTTGTGCCCATACCTTGGCACCGGGCGTGCGTGTCAGCTCTTCCTGAAGGAGTCGCGCCCTTCGGGTGCACTTTTCTCGCCCTGGGACTGAAGTGATAGTCCGGGCCGTAATTTATAGGCGAAGGACGATAAATTCCCGCCTAACACAATAAAACCCTCACTCTTTTTCCCTTAGCTCTTCTGCCAATATCATTTACTTTCTTTTAGTCATTTATTTATCTTTATTTTAATGAATCGTGAGTCATAGACTCTTGCCCTTGTGATTTAAATGCCCCTTTCGTAAGCTCTGAGAGACGTGTTCCGCCTTTCATATGCGGTCACGTTTTCATTTGTAACATCTTGTTAATTTTCCTTTTGTTATTATTATCCCTTTTCCCCTTCCATTCCTTCCAAGAACTCTGTTTGTCCTAGACCCCACATCTTTTGTCTGCTCGCCCCGTCATAACATTGAGTACTCAGTGTGGGCAGTGGACGCATAAAATTAGCGTAGTTTAAGGTTAGCGAATTAAAGCTCGCGAATACTCTTGCCCGCATACGACTGTCAAAATCCGTGTGCGGGCTGGCTAAGCAAAGCACGTTAAAACGAAGATAAATTACCAATGCGGATATGTATAGTCATTACAATATCGCGTAAAGGGGATGTCATTTACAAAAAATAAACGCTGTTTTTCATTTATACAGCCTCTTCAAGGCAGACTGTACTAACCGCATGCATTTTATCTAAAATTAAGTAACCGTGTATTTTAATTCTTGAACAATAACCTTTCTTTTCATTTGTTTGCCATAGCCTCATATTCTTGGTCTTATAATTTTAATTAATTCACATTGTTCGAGTCACTTTATAAAGTTACCAATGGGTAACCAAATCTAAAGTAATTACTCTTTTGCAAGTGTTTAAATTACCTTGCGTCCTGTTAAAGAAAGTTGTCCCAATGTGTTATTAAAAGTAATGTCACAGTTTCATAAATCCCTTAGTAGTAAAGATCATTGCAAGGCAGAATGTAGAGTAACGTAAAGCATTTGCCGCTCATTCTTGCATATCGATGTACACACCCGAAGAAGGTATGTACATCATCTTGTATGGGGAGGTATTATGATTAGCAAGAAATCGCTAGCAAATTGCCTCCCCCCCTCTTTTGTTGTTGTTGTTTGTTCTGTTGTTTTCATTTACTGCGGCCGCTCGATCGATAGACCATCTGTCTATCGACTTCGCGCAGTCAAAATACAAGGGTTTAAAAGATTAAGGCCACTCCATTTTTTTAGGCAGATCTTTCCTTCGAGGCAAAGTATCTCTGTCTGGTAGTTTTTCTTACAGGCAAAACTCCTGCGGGCATCAGCTGAAGATGATTCAACACCCATCTATGCTGGAAGTGCCCCTGCCCCATAGGAGGGATAAAGCAGAAAACACAAGGCCTCCTCCACACACGCGAGGTGGAAGACAGGGAGTGAAGAAGGACCAAGCAACACCTGCCCTTGGCAGTGTCCCTTAGCTAACCACGTGGCCCTTTTCAAAGTATACTTTCTCCTCGTGCCCTTCGACCGCAAGCCACGTGTTCGCTCCACCATTGACCTGCCGGATGCCCCACATGCCATTGCCCGGAGTTCATGAAATTCCCCATCGCGTTGCCCTTCTTCGAGAAGTCCCCAGCCCTTGCATCCTAACACGTGGAAGAAACTCGCCCTCGGAAATCGCAAGTCATCCACGGACCAATTTTCTACGTTGGAAAACACCTGTCTTACGGTAATGTGCCCTGGAAAACCCCATTCAGTCACGCTTTTTTCCTCGTAACATTTACTTGAATTGAGCGCCATTAATCAACGAATCCCTTGTCTAATGTCCGTGCACCTCTTGCATCGGCAGTACTAAGTCTTTATTAATTCATCGAAGCCCTTTGGCACCCTCAGTGCAGCTTCGAACTCATTATTCTTTTGTCTATTTTCATTACTGGCGTATAATGTACATATCTCTCATTTCAGAGGACCCTATTTCGTGGAAGCTTTTGGACTGTGTCTGAATCCCCAGTTTCATTCATCCCATAGGAATCCCCTTCAGGATTAATAATCTACTTGAGTTCCTCTTTCCCGTACTAAAGTCATTTATGTAAATACACACCTTTAAATTTGCCCACGTGTTTTACGTAATATTTCCCTCAGTAACAAGAGCCCTACGCTCATATGAAATTCCCTTTGTTTTCCTCTTTTTTACGTTTTCCTGGACCCACGAAGTCAGAATCACAAGGCTAAATTACCTTAAATTGTTGCTACCTGTCTCACAGAGAATATTTCAAACTAAAACCAGGAAAACGTAAAATGTATATATATATATATATATATATATATATATATATATATATATATATATATATATATATATATATATATATATATATATATATATTGTATACATACTTATATATATATATATATATATATATATATATATATATATATATATATATATATATATATATATATATATATATATATATATATATATATATATATATATATATATATATATATATATATATATGTATATATATATATATATATATATATATATATATATATATATATATATATATATATATATATATATATATATATATATATATATATATATATATACATACATATATATATATATATATATATATATATATATATATATATATATATATATATATATATATATATATATATATATATATATATATATATATATATATATATATATATATATATATATATATATATATATATATATATATATATATATATATATATATATATAATATATATATATATATATATATTCTATATATATATATATATATATATACTATATATATATATATATATATATATATATATATATATATATATATATACATACATATATAAGAACACAAGTAAGAACAGAAGTTGACGGCCAGTGGACAGCACATCAAACGTTGGATTAAACGAGGTGGACCATGGAAACGTATTCATCTCAATATAATTCTTTATTTCCAACGTTTCGTAATAAAAAGCTTTGTTACATCATCAGGGAATCTGTTAAATAATGAATAAAATTACTTTAAAAATTGCTCTAAAAATCAATAAAATTCATAAAATACTTCACAGTTAGAATACAAGATAAAAAAAACGAAAAAAACAAAAAAGATTTAAAAGCAAAATCAAAGACCGCTAACCAACCTTATACCAAGAAGGCAGAAAACAGAATGCATATAAAAAGTTAACTCAGGTACAGCTGAGTGGAGGAGGTCTGGGTATTTAACTGGGGAACTAGTTGTTTAATAAAAAATGATTCCAGGATAGGCTCAAATGGTTTCTTATGCTTGAATGCTCGGGATTGGAGAGCCTACAGCCAGTCCGAAAACTTAATTCCCGATGAGAGTCGATTCTGACCCTCAGTAACCTCCTCGTGGATCCGACATATGTCCCAGAGTTACACTTAGGGCAAGTATACTTATATACCATGTTAGAGGTTAAAAGAGGGTTTAATCGATCTTTGTATCTGAAAGTAATTTTATTCATTATTTAACAGATTCCCTGATGATGTAATAAAGCTTTTATTATGAAACGTTGGAAATAAAGAATTATGTTGAGATGATTTTCATTTCCATGGTCATATATTATATATATGTATATATATATATATAATATATATATATATTATATATATATATATATATATATATATATATATATATATATATATATATATATATATATATATATATATGTTGTCGGACCCTATTTTTTTTCCTTCAAAGGGCCCAACTCTAAGGTAACGTGCCCGGCCAGGCGGCGTGGAAGTTATTTGTAGCAGGAACAAGTGGTTCTTTAAAAACAGTTAATAAATTATAAATTACCAAGGTTAAAGGGAAAATGATTAATTGTTCCCGTTTCTTCTTTATTTGCACTGCTTGTCTTACAGTTCCACCTATAGTTTCTTAACTGTTTCTTAATGGTTCGAGACTTTAGATAATGGTTTCGAGACTTTACGAGTTAGATTACGGGGACTATTGTTTGAGAGAGTCTTTCTTCACCAACACACTTCTCTTTCTGTCTTTTCTGCTTCCCCTCACTTTGGAATAGTTCTCTCTCTCTCTCTATCTTCCCACTCTGTTTAGACTCTGCTCTTTTCTACACTGATTCCCCTTTCGACTCTCTCTGACTTTCCCTCTGTCTCTCACTTTTCTCTCTCTCTCTCAGACTTTTTCTCTCTGTCTCTCTCTTTTTTCTCTGTCTCCTTTCCTGTATGCCTGTCCTTATATCTCCCATTTTCCCTTGTGTCAACCATGACGTCATATTCTGGGCAGGTACGGCTTTCCTGGGGCACCTCCTCCACTTGCTTCATTCCAACTTTTGGAGGTGTGTTTTAAGGAATTCCTGTTGATTATTGGATATTTGCTCTTTGTAGGACGTCTCTAGGTCTCTGGCACTGATGGCACTTGATTGGCCAAAACATCTAGGCTTGACTTGTGGGTGTGGCTTATTTCCTTGGGCTATCCTTCGAAGTCAAGGGGGTGAGGTGTTTTCCCACACTCTACTAACCATACGGTTCCTTTGCAGGACCCTCGTGGATTTTGAAGGCACAGCCAGATGCAATTTCTCTTAGCGCCTCGTTAGTGCTGGTGTGTTCTTGAAGATATGGTTGGCGACTTGTTGTGACAGGCTGGGAGATTTATGACTTCCAAAATGGAAATAGGATATTTCCACTTAAAAAAAATACGTTTTTCTCAAAATGGAAATAGGATATATTTCCATATATATATAAAAATACGTTTTATATATATAATATTCTATCGATATATATATATATATATATATATATATATATATATATATATATATATATATATATATATATATATATATATATATATATATATATATATATATATATATATATATATATATATATATATATATATATATATATATATATATATAAATATATATATATATACATATATATATTTTTTTATGAATGTTGATTGATCTGTCACTCTTACCTTGGCACTGCTGATTCTGACTGGGGATAACACTCACAAAACAAGAAAAAATGGTGATTTAAAAGAAATCTCAATTTTAGAGGGTGAGAGGTTCAAGAAAAATGTCAAAAGAGAGATTGATTCTTTATTATTCTCGACAGGTGTTTATAAATTAAAAAGTGGACAGAAAGGTAGCATGCAACCCGAGGAACCCCGCTGTGTCCATACAGATTTTGTGTTTTCTGACAAGCATAAAAATACTTACAATATTCGTTGCATGGCATATAAAAAGTAGACATACATATCAGTGGAAAGGCATACAATGATGCATAAGATGAGATACATAAAGAATCTGAAATAAAGACAGGTAATATACATGACGTGAATAATGTACATCTGAAGGGGGAAACACAAGAAAGGAGAAGCGATGTCACCCTTACAAATAACACCCCCCCCCCACCAAGACAATAATTAGGGAGCAATTATTGGATGAAATAACATTAATCACAGAGGCGCTAGGGCAGCTGGAGTGGGCCCCTGCTCCTGAAGAACTGTGGGTGCGGGGTGGAGCTGACACCTTGTGTTGGCTGGATGAGTTTCCTGGGCAGGCAGGTATTGAGTGGGGGACTCTGGGTCACCTGCCTTCTTCTTCGCATACTTTGCTGTCCAACAGGAATGCAGGTTTCAGCCTGTTGATGGTGATCCAGTTCTCCCGCCCGTGGATGTAGAGGAGGAATGCTTTGCTGGCCCGCTTGATGACTTGATGGGGCCAGGTGTAGGACCTGGTTAAGGGAGGCCGGCGGGCATCTACCCTGACGAAAACGTAGGCGAAGGAGTGTAAGGCAGGTAGGCTGTAGGTGATGGTTCTGTCGGTGAAGGTCTTGTAGCAGGGCACGAACTTTTGTGCAAGTTCCCTCAACCTCGGGAGGGGGGTTGTTGGCACCATCGGCCGATGGCAGGAAGAATTCTCTAGGGACGGCCAGTGTTTCCCCGTAGACTTTCTCAGCAAGGGAGGCGTTGCCATTTGCTTTCGGGGCGGTTGGGAGACCAGCAGGACCCAGGGCAACTGTTCCTGTGTCTAGGAGGTGTTGTCTTGCGACGTCGACTAGAAGTCTGTGGTGCCCTAGGAAGTCTGCGCCCAGCAGGGGGAACTTAACATCCGCTATGACGAAAGGCCAGTGGTATCTGCACCCCAGGATTGAGATAGCCCGGGTTGTCATGCCATAAGTGCGGATAGGAGTTCCGTTTGCTGCTATGAGGGTGGGTATTGAGTCAGGTATTTTTATAAACTTTCCCTGGATGGCAGGAAGACCGACTACGTTGTCCCCATATCTACCAGCAGGTGTCGTTTGGAAATTTCGTCCGTGATGAAAACACCTGCTGGGCAGGGGGAGTTGGATTTTGCAGCCACAGCTGCTGTTACTTGTGGCCACCTTTGTTGTTTTTTGTGAAAGAACAGGGAGGCCTGCAGGTTCTGGCATTGGTCCCAAACTTTCTATGGAAAAAGCACCACGCCAGGTTTGACCATCTCCTGTGCTCTCTGAGTGGCAGTCTCTTCTTATAAACGGCATTGATGTCTCCGTCGTTGTAACCCTCTTCCTCTGACAGGTTGCATGCTCCCAGGGTGGCAGCCGTGAGGGCGGTGGCGTGTCTAGGTTCTCTGCATCCTTTATCTGGCGTCGAACTTCCACGGGAGGCGCCGAAGGAAAATTGCTTTTGTTAGGTCCATCATCCTTTTCCTCCAGTTCTCGTCGCGGTCTGGGAGTGTTATCAACCCCTGCAACTGGTCCCAGGCTTCCTTGGGTGATGCTTCTCCAAGGGGCTGGGATAACAGGTCGAATGCACACTGTGCTCTTTCGGACATGGGCATGGAGTAAGAATTCATCGGTTTGTTTTTTAAGTCCATGTATGTGACTTTGTCTGGTTGTGTCCAACAAGGGGGAGATTCTGCTGAATACTTCTTCCGGGAGCGCCGTCATGACTATGTCTAATTTGGTAGCATCATCTGAGATGCGCATCATGTGAAAGTGCACATCTGCACGCTGGAACCATGATGCCGTGTTTTGCTGCGAGAACAGGGGGAAATTTGACTATGTCTAGCTTTGTTGGTGAGAGAGGCGTACAGACGATGCTTGTGGGTTCGCATTGAGGTTCTACTTCTGACATCTTTTCTCCTCACGCACCAAAATGCGGGAAAATGCACCACATTGAGTCGGTTAATGTTGCTGATTTGTTCGAGAGGTTGAACAAAGTGCCAAAATGTGCCCTTTTGGGTACGCCATATTTAGTCTGTCAATGGCACGGTTTCCGCCAGGGAGGATGCTATCAGAGGCCTAAACTTTACGCCATAGTTAGTCCCTTAAAGGTTTTCTGATGGTAGGGTGCGGCCGTCGTTAGTCCGTTAATGGCTGGGCCAAAACCACGCTACTTGTCCCTGACCCGGGGTCACCAGTGTGAGGTTCAAGAGAACTGTCAAAAGAGAGACTGATTCTTTATCATTCTCGACAGGTGTTTATAAAACAAAAAGCGGACGGAAAGGTAACGGGTGATCCAAGGCCTCCCGCTGCGTCCATACAGAATTTGTGTTTTCTGACAAGCATAAAAATACGTACAATATTCGTTGCATGGCATATCGGTGGAAAGGCCGTACAATGATGCATAAGATGAGGTACATAAAGAATCTGATATAAAGGCTGATAATATATATGACGTGATTAATGTACATCTAAGGGAAGAAACACAAGATAGGAGAGGCAATTTGTCGCCCTTACAAGGGGAGTCATTAGAGAAATTCTAGATCTTAATTAATTATGTGTATTTACATTCAATCCGAAGAGTAAATGACACAGAGCCATTCACACTGGCTCTTGGCACTTATGGTGTTAAGTGACACAAGGATTAACTAACTGGAGTGCAAAACAATGATGCAATCAATACTTAAACTGTTAACTGACACAAGAGTTCAATAACTTGGGGTGCCAAACAATATCATGGTTGAAGACATGATTGTTGCCTGTGGACATAGTGGAGCAGACGGAAGATGCAGCGATATTTACGTCCTTCCTGTAAACATGAAGAAAGGGCACAGAACAAAATCTAACTGTACAAATGAAATTGCCGAAGACTCAATAAGTGTGACATCAATTCATGATCAGGCAATTTACAGATTAATTCTGACAATTTATATAGACAATACTGTAAATCAACAGGTCTTAGCACATTGAAAGGAAGGGAACGGAAATGAGAATAAGAACAAAGAATGGACTGAAGAGCCTTTTACCCAGACATTATCTTGGATGCTGACTGAAGAAATTGTACGTCAACTTCAGTAAAGCCTCTGTCAAATGTGACTTTGTATTTACACTCAGACAGGCTTGGATAAGGAGGCTCCTGGTCAGAACAAAGGAGTTTTGGGGGAAGCCATGAATGACATGCTTCCTCCTTACTGTCTTTCCTGCATCTCTCTCACTTGACCTTTATCTCGGCTTTTTATGCTCTCCTCAACCAGCTGGCTTCTAGTGCCTCGGGCATGTCAGGTGAGAGAGCTTACTGGTAAGCAGGCCATTAGACCTTCCAGGGACAAAGCACTAACTTGGAATAGAAGATCTTAAGCCAGAGGTCATGAAGGTAAATTTAGAATGTAGCTTTAGTGAGGCATAGGAGGAGTTTAATGGAAAAGCACTTGGGACCCTAACTAATCTATTGTCCTTTTTAAATTGAAACAGGGGGGGGCAGAAGGCTTGCCTCCTTGGTCTCAGACTGCATCTTCCAAATGAAAACAAGGCAAAGAGAGAAGTATTTATCAATACTTCTAGCACCTTCCCCTTTCTGGTGTGAATGTCTTCGACTGAGCCTAATGTTTTACGTCATTGTCTCTCTCTTAAAGCCTTCATAAAACTCGTTAAAGTAAAATTGCTAAGGTGTCTGCTTTTAATAATGAACAACAGTTGAACTGGCATGCATGAATACTTGGGCAGCACCTGTGAAGTTTAATACTACTCCGAGTAGATTTTATTAATAAATGGATTTAACTTGTGCCACTTCTGCAAATGATACAGTAATGGTACTGAAGGTATTACAAATACAATCTTGCATGTACAGGGGCTAGGATAGATTTCTTCCTGTTAGGGTAGAGACCAGACTTAGCTAAAATAAGGTACAATTTCATACAAATCAACAAAGCCTTTATGTGTTTGTATGGGCTACTCACTTGGTGAGTGACATGTTACCTTGCTGAGGGGGTGGCACTTTGCCAGGTGAGGCACTAGTGTCATCAAGGCCTAATGGCTCTATGATATACAATTAATTTTCCCTTTAGAGGGTTTTAAAAGTTGTCATGCAAGTAATTGCATGAAAGGAAAGTCAATGACTTGGAGTGCCAGGGGGTCTGGCAATTAGCACATTGCATTGATCAGAGTGTGATGGTTAGTAAGAGGGTTATGCAAGGTAAATTGTTAGTTGCTACAAGGCTTAAAATTAAAATTACATGTAATTAAAGTTACAAGAGGAAAATAAGTTACACATTCACAGAGAGTGAGAGTAAGGGGAGTAACCAGGCATCTGACTCTGGTTGGGTGCCAAGGAACTCAATTGAAGTGTGGTAAAACACGCGAAAATGCACAATTGTTTCTCTCCCTCTCTCTCTCTCTTTCTTTGATGAGAAGATTCCCGCATCATCAAGCAGATATGTACATAAGTGTTATCATTTTTTTATTTTATTTTATTGTTAATTTTAGTGTCAGATTGGAATATGGTTTTTTTGATGGCACCACAACTAATGTTCAGGCGGTGGCTGTAGTGACGTCATCTCCTTAGTGACATGTCAGTGACATCATCAGTTTGGGTGGAGTTTCTTGCCTTCTACGCCATCCTATAGGCAGCGCACTTGAAGTTTGCGCATGACTTATATGTTTTTTTTTTATTTTTTGTATATAGCAATTGGCAGTTCGCATCGGCGTTTAGGGTTTAATAAAGAGATTATTTTATTATTGCATTATCTCTGGGGACTTTCATTATTAGGTAATGATTTTTTTTTACATTTGTTGAGTTACTGTGAGTAAACATTTCTTACACAAGTGTGTATACATTTCTTAGATTTTTTTAACTTTTTTTTTTATAATTATACATGTACATGTTTTATTTTGGGTGCATATGTGCATGTATGAAAAGGTAGAAGCTGTGCTGTAAGCTTTTGTGGCAATCTTTGCCTTGACGACAGGAGAGGCAGACGTGTCTCTGAAGTTTTGCACTCAGGGCTTTTTCTGTGTGCTTCGGTAGACCTTGGATGGGGAGATAGGGGGAGTTGGGTATTGCATTGAGGGTAGGGGAACAAATTCTTTTCCTTTCCTCTCTCTCTTTCTTTCTCTCTCTATCTGTCTCTCTCTCGCGTCCGTCTGCTCGAGTCCTGCTTTCTATACGTGAGTGAGGGTAGATTCCCATTCTCTTTACTTGAGGGGAGGGCTGAGTGATTTTTTTGTTTTTGTGAAGTCATCTTGACCTACTTTGTGGTCAGCTGTGCGCTCGGTCCACCCGGTGTTTTTTCCCATGGGATTTTGGATTTAATTGTGGGTTTACTGAGTACTTTCTTTTGATTTTGGAGGTTAATTGTTAGAGTAAAGAGAATTAACATTCTGGGTTTCTTACTGTATGGGAATTCTTTCAGGGAAATTGTTTTTCTTGTGTTTTTTCTGTAAGGGGTGTCCTTTCGCAGGACTTGGGAAATTTTTGCATCTGTGATCAGGCAAGAATAAATTAATGGATTTATTTACGAAGAACAAAGCTACAAAAATGAAGAGAGGAAATAATGATCACAGATTCCTTAGGTCTGCATATGATTGTGTAGGGGGCAGAGATTCAGTCCGTGGTTTGAAGGATTTTGTTAGAGTTCGGAATAGCCAAAGGTTAATGGTTGGGTTGAGTTCTCAGGCTCCACGGGTTCGTTGTTTTAATTGAAATATGCTGGGACATAGTAAGAGATTTTGCAATGTTAAATATAGTTGCAGCTGTAAGAGTTAAGGTCATCCTTGGCGGTCTTGTCCGTCTCGGAGGCAGTATAATGGTAGGCCTGCATTTCAGGTAAGAAAGTTCCTCAAGCGGATTTTCGAGGGGATTTTGTGATCAGCTGACATTGTCTAAAGACCGATCAGTTGTAAGGGAAAACTGGATGGGTGTTTCTTGGGATAAAGGACTTCTGGGGGAACCCTCAGAGTCAAAGCCAGTGGTAAAAGGGTCTGTACATGGTGTAAATGTAAGGATTTTTATAGATACAGGCGCCTCTATTAATTTGATGAATTATGAGTTGTTCAAATCGATGTTTTCCGATCGTTCTTTGAGACCTGCTAAAAAGACAGTATGTGACGTTCAAGCAAATAGGTTACGGGTTTTGGGATGCATAGATGTAGATTTATCTCTCGGGGGTAGAAATTTTATGGAACCATTTTTGGTTATACGAGGGGGCTGCTTTGGGGAATACTTTGTTACTGGGTCATCCAGCATGTGGTATAACTGTTGGAGTACCTGGTGTGTTTGTGCCTTATGAGGGGACAGATGTGTGTAGTGGTGGATGATGATGGTGGATCGGGTGTACATGAGAATCTGTGGGTGGATGCTGAACATTTGTCAGTGGGTAAGAAGTGTTAAAAGGGGGTTCTGTCGGATGATGTGGTTCTGGGTCCTGGTATGGTTGCCATGGTGAAAGTTTGAGTGAAAGGAGTGGATAAATCCAGACAGATGTGTGTGGATGAGTGTAGCGAAAAGCTGAAGGGGTTAGTGTGTACGGATTCTATAAACAAGGTATCGAGTTCAGGGGATACTTGGGAGGAATTGCTAAACTGTAATGATTCAGTTCGCATTTACCTGAAGGGCACTTATGCAATCAACTTTGTTGACTGGGTCGATGAAGATAATCCAGTGGCTATTGTCGGGGATTTTTGTAGTTGTTCAGAAGCAGATTTATAGGTTAAGAGGCAGGTTTTTAGGGATCATTTAGCCAATGCTGATTATAAAGAATATGCTGGGGGGGTGTGGAAGATCTTCTGACCGAGTATGTGGACATAGTTGCACTCAAAGGGGATAAGTTAGGGTTAACAAATGTATTAGAACACAAGGTTCAGTTGGAGGACAAGACTAAGCCTACTTTTTGTTCCTTCATATAGGATCCTTTTCAAGATTAGAAAACAGAGAGCAAGAGGTTAATAAGTGGCAGGAGGAAGGCGTTGTTAGGCCCAGTTCCTCACCTTTTAATTTCCTGTTGTTAGGGGTACCTAAGAAGGATGGTTTAGTCCGAGTTTGTGTGGACTTTAAGAAGTTGAGTGAGAAAACCATTCCTGATCACTACCCTGTGGCGTGTTTGCCAGATTTATTTGTTGAGATTGAAGGCAAGAATATTTATTCTTCAACTGATCTGATGAAAGGGTATTTGCAAGTACCGCTTAGTGAGGAGAGTCAAGAGTACGTGGCTTTCTCTTTGCTGAAGGGCATTTTGAGTTCACGAGGATGCTGTTTGTTTTAGCAGGTAGTCCAATGACATTTACTAGGCCAATGAATACAGTTTGCCGGGCTTGTTAGGGAGAAAAGTATTCTTATACATGGATGATATCCTGGTTGCCACAGATTCGGTAGAGGAACATTTAGAGGTTCTTAGGGAGGTTTTTAGGAGGCTTAGGTTAGCAGGGTTGAAGATAAAGTTAGCCAAGTGTAACTTTTGAAGAGGCAGATAGAATATTTAGGTCATGTCATTTCTAAAGAGGGTGTTAGAGTGAATGATGATAAAGTGAGGGCAATTGTGGATTTTGCTACTCCCAAGAATAAGAAGCAGATTCGGTCATTCTTAGGCATGGCTGGATTTTACCGTAGGTTTGTGAAGGGTTTTTCTATTCTAGCATCTCCCTTGACGGATGTCCTTGGGGATGATGTGCAGTTTGTATGGGGAGATGGACAGCAAGTAGCTTTTCAGAAGATTACGGATGCCTTACTGAATCCCCCAGTGTTGAAGTTTCCTGATTTGGAACGTCCTTTCACGTTGGTAAAGGAAGCTAGTTTTGATGGTATAGGGGCATGCCTTATGCAGAAGTTCGATGGAAGACTCCATCTGATTACATTTTACAGTAGGAAGTTTAAGACACAAGGTAGTAATGAATGGTTATGGCTGGTAGTGGATAAAGAGGCCTTTGCCATCGTGTTTAGTTTGATTCATTTTAAAATGTTGTTTATGGGCACTCAAGTAGAGGTTCTGATGGTTCATAAGCCATTGTTGGATCTTTTTAATAAGCCGGATCTTTCCCCCAAGAAGGGCTATGTGGTGTCTGACAATCAGGGATTTTGATGCTAAGCTTAGGTATATAGAGGGTAGACATAATGTTGTAGTGGACGCCCTTAGTCGAAGTTTTTTTGATACAGATAGTACTCATGTATGTTATGCATCTGGAGATTGCATAGACTGGGATATTAGTTAGTAGAAGCTAGGCAAGATGAGGATGAGATTTTTGCAGACGCAAAAACGTTTCTTAGAGGGGAATTAGTTAGGAAGGGTTATAAGCTGCCTTTTGCAGGGCTTGAATTAGAGGGTAATTTGTTAGTTAGGGAGATTAGATACAGACTGAGGAATAGTGAGGATAAGGGTGATAGTTTAGTACCTACAGTTCTGGATATTGTTAACTGTAGGTCTGGCAGTCCGCATTTGGGTACTGAGAAGACGTATCAGAATATATGGGGACAATTCTTTTGGAAGAATATGCTCACATCACTGGAGGACTTTGTAAGGGGCTGTTCAGTTTGCAATGTGTGTAAGCCATTGAGGGTAGTTTACTGTAAATTGGGTTCATTCCCGATTCCGAGTAGGCCATTCTCAAGGGTCCACATGGACCTTTTAAGTAAATTCTGTGAATCTTGTTATGGCCATAGGCACCTGTTGTGGTTGTTGACTAGGTTCATAGAGATTTCTCCATTGAAGCATAAAACAGCAGAAGAGGTGGCAGTCCCATTCTTTAATGGGTATATTTGTTGTTATGGTGTTCCTGAGTTTCTGATTACAGATAATGGGAGGGAATTTGTGAACAAGGCGTTTGGAGGGTCATTATTATTCCCTATAGACCAGAAGCTAATGGGCTGTGTGAACGGGCAAGTAGGAAGGTCACTGAAGCTCTTCAGATGACCGTAGGTGGAAATTATGTAAATTGGGATTGATATATTCCACAGGTGCAGCACAGCATTAATTCCATGGTTAGTGATACAACATTGGAATGTCTCCCAATGAAGTACTATTTGGTTACTCAGCGCAGGGCAGGGGATAAGACGGTTAGGGCGCTTGTGTAGACAGCAAAAGAGATATGCGTGTCTTGCTAGGAATCTTGAGATGAAAATGCGGGATATAGTAGATAGAAATCAGCAAAAGCTGGATAGAGTTAATGTGGGAGATAAGGCTTTTGTGAAAATAAATGTCAGGAATCAGTTGAACTATAAGCTAGGTCCTAAATTTAAAGGTCCTTTTCGTGTTGTAGAAGTGTGATGTAGGATATATAGGAAAATTGGATAGAAAAGAGAAAAAGAAAAGAGAGAGAGAGAGAGAGAGAGAGAGAGATAGAAATATAGAAAAGAAAGAGAGAGAAAGAGAGAGACGTAAGAATAAAGAGGGAGGCAGAGAGAACAGTGATAACGCTTAAAAGCTGTTGTTATTATCGTGGTTCAAATACGCTGATCGAGGCAGGATTTTTGCTTGAACTCAAAAGCAGTATATCGTGTTGAAGCCATAAAAACGATCATAAAAGTGGGAAATAGTGGCCTCGCGATTAAGTTAACTAAATCATGAGTCAGCACAGCCAAAAAGCTTACAGCAGCTGGTTCTATAACCCTGCCTTCTCAGGGGGCGTTTTCATGGAAATTCCAGGAAATTGGGGGCTGGACAAAGTGATGTACTTCTACAACCTCCAATCAAACATACTAGGGAGGGGTCTTTCACACACCCTCCTAAGATCACCTCCAATCAAGTCCTCTAAGGAGAGATTTGAATCACACCCACTACAATCCTTCCAATCAACTATTTGAAGGGAAGGCCTTGCTGATAAATTCTTCCAATAGGACTGGAAGGAGGTGGAGATTGCAGATAACAACAATTCCAGGGGTTCAACAGGCTGGAGAACGCCAGGAGAGAACAGATCAGAACTGTGTCCTTCAAGGGAGAGTATGTCTCCCCTCGCTTCCGTGTTCCCCATATAGACTGAGTCAAGTTAATTACTCCAGAGTGATTTCGTTTTATACCACTGTAACTTGTTAAGTTTGTACTGATCCTTATAATACTAAGTACTAATTAAAGTGAAGAAATTACCTATCTCATCTCTATATGCCTTTCTGAGAGATATCAATACTTAAAATAATTAATCTAAAGGAGATAGTACATCATCAGCGATAGCGATGCAGAAGGACACACTTAGAAGAAATCAAGGTAAGAAGTGAGAAACTAAAATCATACAACAGAGGAGAAAGAACCTTAACAGAAGTAAAGAAGGGGAATAGATTTGTTGTTCTGGATGAGAACACGGGTATGTCTCAGTTGACACATATATCTAAAATTAAAAAGACAGGTTAATGGGAATCTTATGGGTTAATTCCTGTCTTGTACTGTGGTTATGATAATTTTTTTTTCTCTCTTTTTTTAATGGGTTTTAAATGGGCATAACTTGCAGTTTTTTTTTAATTGGGGAGGACCTTGGTCTGTAGAGTTTTATAAATCTTTAATTGTCCGAGTTCAAGTTTTTTTTTCTCTTATGTGTTGCAATACTTAGTTTAAATTAAATGCAAAATAACATAGGGCTTTATAGATATATGGAATCCTTTTTTATTTATTTGTTTTTTCTTTCCTGTTTTTATGCTGAAGTCTCGTATTCACATGACTTTGGGAGTCATGGCATGGGCTAATTTCGTAGTGAGGTGAGGCCCATGTATTATGTAAGAATGTTATGATGTGTAATTGTCGTCGGATGCAATATCTGCGTATAGAGTTACAGAATAAAGTTCTGTTGCTTAGGATTTTTTGGGGGGTAATTTGTATATCAGACAGAATCTGTCTGATATACAGGATAGGATTAGGAAGACAAGACTTTTTAATATGGTTTCCAGATTTAGGTGTTTAGAGTTTTCAGTTCTCTTTTAGAAGGAGTAAGAGGGCTGTGCCATTGGTAATTGTAGTTGTTATGATCATAGGAGCAATTGCTAGTATGTCAATTGCTATTTTGCTGAGGACTGAGCAGGTGTCGGCAGTATCCAGGGTAAAACTTTGATGACTTTACGAGATATTTTACCTCTTGGATGTTTAGAGTTGCCTTTTATGAATTCAGTATATCAGTATGGTTCTAAGGTAATTTTACTGGGAAGAATTTGTATGAGTAGTATCTTGAAGTTAGTGTACCTGATAGAGGGTTGATTGTGGAAATTCCAATTAGTAACTTGGAATCGTTTCACAGTTTTATCATGCAACCTTTCCCTAGTGGGTTTAATGGTTCAGTGGTAGTATGGCACAGTGCGGAGACTAGGTACCTTTTGGGTTGGCTGTCAGCATGGCCAACTTATGTTATACACCACTTCCTTGCAGCAGCGCCTTATGAATGACTTCTATGAGACTCAACTGATACAAGTTAGATATGGGGGCCGTCTACATTATGCCTGCAGGTTTCTATGGCTGTGCTTTCGGGAGAGGATCCAGGGTTTTTTGGAGGGATGTCGTGCAGGACATCTACAAATTGCTGTCGTTGCTGGGAGACATCTGTTTGGTGCAAAGGATTCGTGGGCGCCGCATTCAACATGGGCTTATGCAGCCGCTAGCCGTTCAGCATAGTTGGATCACCAGGAATTCAAAATGTGAAGAAAAGCATGGGCTTGTACAGTTGCAAGCTGTCCAGAATATTTAGACCATCGAGAATGCATACGAGACAAATAATTTTCGTATCTAGTGCATATGGTTTGCTATGATTTTGGAGCTGGCCCTTACTGAACTTTCGACTGGACAGTTATTGTACCTAGGTGGGGGCACCCAGAGGTAGGTGGACCGAGCTCCTATTAAGTCTTTGACGAACTGTGTGCTGGCCTGTCAGAAACACATCCACTGCAGGTGCAGTTATGTTGACATTGGAGGTTTAAACACTTAGATACAGCAGGTATCTGACTCATGCATTTGTGCTTTTCTGATCATGGCTTAGGTGCATGGAGACAGTGTGAGTGCGTATGTGTGTTGCTCTTTCTAATGGTATTTTATAAGAGGAACAGACAATCAAGGGAGGACTTCAGTTTTGGTGGATGGGTGTGATTTGTCTTGTGCAGTGTTTAAGAACCACCACTGTGAAGATACCTTATCTGCGGCCATAGAAAAGTAAGTCTCATACCTCATGAACACTTATATCTTTCCCGGACATTATGTGGAAATACCCAGTTGTGCTGCAGTGAAATTCCTCTGTCTCCATCAGGTGTTTTCCCATTCTGTTCTCCACTGTGCATTTTTCCATTTTGAATATTGATGTCTTGTAACACCATTTCAGCTTTTAATATATGATATGTTTCTTTTAACAGGAATTCTGGTTTCATCCTGAGAGGATGAATATTTTGGAAGTGGTGTTCTTTTACATACTATATGACATTTATTGTGGTCTAGAATAATTTATGACCTATTTATTTAACCTGGTGACCAGGGTTGTAGTCACCAGCATTGGTTGGTCTAGAATCATTAATCTGAATATTTGTGAATCAGAAATTCCTCTAGTGATGATTTCCATTTATAGCGGGTGAGAACCACTCCATTTCACGACAGTAGTTTTTGCTGAATTACTTTCATTAAGTTTGCAAATAAAGTCTAGTTTTGTACCTCAGCACTTAATTCCAGTAGGACTTTGTTTGAGGATAGATTCAGTGAGAGGTAAAATGAAACCTTGTTTCGATCTTGCAAATTCCCAGGCTTAGCCCAGCCAAGGCTGATTCCTAGTCTGCTTGAGAGAATTTGCAACCTGCACTGCAATTGCAAGAATGATCCTGGCAAGGTCGCCATTTATGTTGATTGATCTATTCATAAAACAAGGAAAAGTGGTAACTTAAAAGAAATCTCAATTTTAGAAGGGACTCAGTAGAGAAATTCTAGATATTAATTAATTACACTTATTTTCATTCAATCAGAAGAGTAAATTACTCAGAGCCATTCACACCAGCTCTTGGCACTTATGGTGTTAACTGACACTAGAATTAACTAACTGGAGTGCAAAACAATGATGCAATCAATACTTAAACTATTAACTGATACAAGAGTTCAATAACTTGGAGTGCCAAAAAATAACATGCTGGAGGACATGATTGTTGCCTGTGGACATAGTGGAGCAGACGGAAGATACAGCGGTATTTACAACCTTTTTGTGAACGTGGTGAAAGGGCACATTAACGCTCGGTAAAATAGAACAAAATCTAACTTTACAAATGAAATTGCTGAAAACTATAGGAGGGTGATGTCAATTTATGATCAGGCAATTTACTGATTAATTCTGATGATTTATATCGACAATAAATCAACGGGTCTTATCGCATTGAAAGAAAGGGAACGGAAATGAGAATAAGAACAAAGAATGGACTGAAGAACCTTCTACCCAGACTTTACCTTAGATGCTGACTGAAGAAATTGTGCATCAGCTTCAATAAAGCCTCTATCAAATGGGACTTCATATTTACACTCAGAGAGGCCTGGATAAGGAGGCTCCTGGTCAGAAAAAAAAGGAGCTTTGGGGGAAGCTATGAATGACATGCTTCCTCCTTACTGTCTTTCTTGAGTCTCTCTCACTTGACCTCAGTCTCAGTCTTTTATGCCCTCCCCATCCAGCAAGCTTCCAGTACCTCGGGCATGTCAGGTGAGAGAGCTTGTGGGCCATTAGACTTCTGCTTCTATGTCTCCCAGGGACAAGATGTTAATCTGGAATAGATCTTTGGATGGAGATCAAAGCAGTAAATTTAGAATGACGATTTAGTGAGGCATAGGAGGAGTGTAATGGAAAAGTACTTGGAACCCTGACGAATCTATTGTCCTTTTTAAACTGGAACAACAAGGAGGGGCAGAAGGCTTGTCTCCTTGGTCTCAGATTGTGTCTTCCAAACGAAAACAGGGCGAGGAGAGAAGTATTTATCAATACTTGACGTCCTGGTAAAACAGCAAAAAGGACAGTTTAAAACGACCATGTATACAAAAGTAACAAACGTTGGCCGTAGCTTGAACACACGAGGAGAACGCCCGGGCGCATATAAAAAGTCTGCAGTGAGTGCGTATGTCAACAGAGCCTTCACACACAGCACCTCATAGAGAGACATACACAACGAACTTGACAGAATTCGCCAATTTGTGACAAACAACAGCTATGCAGATCCAGTAATTGAAACTGCAATAAAAAAGAAAATGGATAAATTTTACCAACCAAACACGATAACAAAAAAGGAGGAGAGTCTGATTATTTACCATTGTCTACATTACGGGTCTGCATACAAGAAGGAATGCCAATCACTATGTGGTATAGTAAACAGAGGCGTAACCCCAAAAGCTCCTTACCACAAAGGAATGGGACACTTTATTAAAGAAGACTAACTTTACAACAAAAGAGTGCACTTGTTAATGCAACTGTACTATCAAGGGTATGGTATGTTTCCCAGATGTATCCAGTTCCAGCTGATGTTGGTAAATGTAAAGAAAAGTGTGTTTTCAAATATCTGTGGATTGGGAATTATCAACCCATTAAAAGGAAAACTATGTACCTCCTAAAGAGTCAAGGAGGATGTGGTATTGTAAATCTAACTGTGAAAGCAAATTGCTTGTTTTTTAGCAGCTTCTACAAATGTATTATTAATAGATCAATAGGATGTGAAATAACTGCATATTATTGTAAGATGAGACTTTCTTACCTTGTTGATTTTAACAGATTTAAGGAATCCACCATTTTTAGCACTTCACATTATGACAAATTAATAACGATATTTCATTCTGTAATAAAGATAAAGACCTACCCTTTGCTAAAATCAAAACATATTTATTGTTACATGAAGAGAGGTGAATCAACGCTGCCAAATAATGAAGAAAACTATCCGTTGTTTAACTGGAATATTATATGGGAAAATTTTAATAATAAGTGGATTGATCCAGTAAACAGAAATATTGTTTAAGTATATCCACGAAGTCTTAAATACAAAGGATAGGTCATTTATGATGAACATAACGGATAGTTATGTGTAGTAATTGTGGAGAAGTTAAAAATATTATGCACTTAGTTTATTTTTGTAAATTGAAGAGAACAGTTGTGAACTGGATAAAAAAAATGTAAAATAAATACAGTAAGTTTTCTAAAGGTTTTAAAACTGGATTTTCAAGCCTATACAAGAAAGGATAAAAATACAGCAATGATATAAGTGAATATATAACTGGATTTGGTATCTTCATAAAGTAATGCTCTTAGCAGATGAGATAAGTATGATTTCATTAATAAAAAGCAGAATGATCAAAACAAGATTTATATTGTTAAAAGCATTTGAGGATAAATGTTAAATGTCATTTATCTTTTACTAGAGAATATGTTCATCTCGAGAAATGGGAGTAACATTTGTGTAGATGACTTAGGTACGTAGATGTAAATGATATATTAACCACATTGCGACAACTAAAAAAATTCATATGTATACAATGTATAATATATATATATATATATATATATATATATATATATATATATATATATATATATATATATATATATATATATATATATATATATATATATATATATATATATTTATTTTTTTTTTTTTTTTTTTTTTTTTATAAAAGATAACTATGAGCAGAACTATGTACATTTCCTCTATAAAAGTTAAAGAAAAGAAAAGGTAGATCGATCCCGGATCAGGAACAAAACAGCCAAGACATAGTGTAGGAGAGCCATGATGAAGTGAGAGAGAAGGACGTCTTCGGAGGCGCCGGCGAAGCGATGGGCAGCAGTTAACCTCGACACATCAGCGGAAAGCAGCAGCCATGGGCGATATACTCATTACAAGGCGACGAGGGAGACGTCTTGTCGCAGTTTCAAAACTTTATTGGCGACGTTTCGGGGCCGGTTCCCATTATCACAGCTGTAAAAGATATATATATATATATATATATATATATATATATATATATATATATATATATATATATATATATATATATATATATATATATACAGGGTGCGGCATAAGTAACGCCCTTTGTTGAAGTGGAACAAAATTAAAGCCTTTTTGATTATCCTTTATTTTTTCGAACATGAATGTATTGCCACAGGTTAATAGATTAATATAATATATTAACGAAATTAATATAATGCTTATTCGGTTTAATAATGTTCAGCACAAATAATAATTGCTAACTCTGCAGAAAGACGCCTACTGGATTTTTGAGGAGAACGTAGCAACGATTCTTGTAGTTCATTGGACTTTTCTAAGCTTGTTGCAACAACTGGCCTACCCGCTCTTTGAGCATCACTTACACTTCCTGTGGATTCAAATTTTCTAATCAAGCTTGTGATATTTCGGCTTTGCACCCTTGGGATGTAAAATTCAGCTGATAACAATTTGCGGTTTCAGCACCATTTTTATTGTTTTGATGGTACAATTGAATTGCTTTTACTCTCTGTTCCTTTGTTAATCTCATGGTTGTATAAAATTTCTGAAAAAATTAAGATTTAGCAAATTAATTAAAGAAAATAATAAATAAAATATACATTATAAGATATAAAATTAAAAAGGGCGTTTACGCACCTGTATATATATATATATATATATATATATATATATATATATATATATATATATATATATATATATATATATATATATATATATATATATATATATATATATATATATATATATATATATATATATATATATATATATATATATATATATATATATATATATATATATATATATATATATATATATAATTTCTTAAACACAAAGCTGAACTGAAATAATAATCTATAAACAGATGATTAATTTCTGGTAGCTTTTTTTTTTTACAGGAAATCCATGCTTAGTGCCTTGAGTGGTTATTTTTCAGTCGAATGAAGTATCATTTTCCTTCAAAGTGTCAACTAATGTTTCTTGGATACCCTAACAGTGTCATTTGCCTTAAGGACTTCCTCCATATATCTTCGTTGAAAAACGGGATGCAAAACGTAAGAGTTTTTCCCCTGCTCCCAAAAAATTACGTTCTCCAGGAAACCCAGAAGATGGTTGCTTTACGCTTCTGTCGGAGCTTACTCAGTCATTTCCTGTTTTTTTTTTTTTGTTTTTTTTTTAGTTTTTATTAGCAACATTCATATCCCGAGTAATTACCACCAATTTCATTTCTGAAATGTAAAATATACTTTAAGACTCATCCTGGATTTCTCTAATTTACTCTGAATATAGTGAAACTTATGAACTGCAAAGAGCCAAGATATTCAAAGCCAATGTAAGGTTTCGATCATCTTAGCGACGCAGTATTATCTCGGATAATGTAAAGTTGCATCCTAAGTAAAACCTGCTTTATTTTTCGGACAAAAGTGTAAACAAGACTCCTCCGGGAACACTGCAGCTATATTTTATAAAAGAACCTCCAGCAATTGTTTGAAATAAAATCAGGCAAACATCTTTTGAAAATGAATGTATGTGAGTCTATATTTTTCACATTTCAGTTTCCATTTACGTCCATTCAGTCAGAAAAGGTTCTCTGTAATGGGCATTTTGAAGATTTTCGTTCTTATTGATTTTTATGAAAATTTTAAATATATATATATATATATATATATATATATATATATATATATATATATATATATATATATATATATATATATATATATATATATATATATATATATATATGCAGAATCTACTGGTCACTTTTACCAGACACATATGTAATTCTAATAGCCAAAATGCCCTCTTAACTTCGCTAATTCTTCGCTTTTTTTTTGGATATGCTTGTAACTGAATGAAGCCGATAGATCCAAAGGAAGAAATTGAAGAGCCTGTGACGGCCGGCCGCGGGAAGCGAATCCTGATTACCTTAATCACAAGGAGGTCGGCAACATGACCTTCTTGTGATTAAGGTAACTCAGGTTCGCTTCCCGCGGCCGGCCGTCACAGGCTCTTCAATTTCTTCCTTTGGATCTATCGGCTTTGTAGTTACAAGCATATCCAAAAAGCGAAGAATTAGCGAAGTTAAGAGGGCATTGTGGTTATTAGAATTACATATATATATATATATATATATATATATATATATATATATATATATATATATATATATATATATATATATATATATATATATATATATATATATATATATATATATATATATATATATATATATATATATATATATATATATATATATATATATATATATATATATATATATATATATATATATATATATTTATACATATATACATATATATATAAAAATTTCTGACTCACATCGGAACCGAGCCCTGATCTTTTGAGTGAGAGTCCAGGGTATTAGCAATTCATTCACATAGGTCTTATAAGAGGTTGTAGCCTAAGCACTCCATACCCAAGCTTTTTCTGTTGCCAGGACCTAATGCCTAACATACCAGCAAATTTTACCCAACTTTCCGGCCCAGCAGCGAGTGAATTACTAATATTTCAACTGACTTACCCCTTCACCACTCCTGGGTCGGAAAGTCTGGTAAAATTCGTTGGTATGTTTGGTGCTAGGCACCTGCTCAGGAAAAATCTCAGATACAGAGTACTTAGGTTCCAGCTCTATGAATTGTGCGAATGTATTGCTATTGCCCTGGACTCCCACCTCATAGACTGGGGTTTGGTCCCAATTTGAGTCATTAAATTATTTCTGTGAGACACTTTTCCATGTGTTCATTTCCATCATATCTCACGGTGAAGGGGTAAGTCGAGTGAAATTTTAGCAATTCACTCGCTGCTGGGTTGGGAAGTTGGGTAAAATTCTTTTGCATGTTAAGCACTGAGTGCCTGCCCGGGAAAAACCTCAGGTACGGAGTACTTAGGTTCCAAATTCTTACATGAAAGGTGTGGATGAATTGCTAATGCCTTGGGTTCTCACTTGAAAGACCGGGTTTGGTCCCGATGGGAGTCAGAAATTTATTTCTGTGAAATAGGTTCACATGTGTTCAGTTTCATCATATCTTGCGGTGATGGGGGTAAGTCAAATGAAATGTTAGCAATTCATTCACTGCTGAGTCCTGACAAAGCAGCAAGTTGACAAGTTGGGTAAAATTCGTTGGTATGTTAGGCACTTAGCTTCCAACTTCTTATATGACTTGTGTGAATGAACTGCTAATGCCCTGGACTCTCACTGAAAGTCTGGGCTTTGGTCCTAATATGAGTCAGAAGTGTGTGTGTGTATATATATATATATATATATATATATATATATATATATATATATATATATATATATATATATATATATATATAAATATAAACAAAAATACGGATGTAATTTGTTTATCAGCTGAAGCCACAGGAAAAGTTCGAAAAAAATTAATGATTGCTTAGTACTTCTGTGTAATTAAGACATCTTTGGGTCACAAAGTATTTGATACTCTCGTTTCTTTTCAAGCTTTTCCTGTGGTTTCAGCTGATGTACAGATACTACCATACTTAAAAACGAGGAACGTTCCAAGCGGCAGTTCGTATCTTGCAAAAATATGTAAAAGATCAAGCAGGTTTTTTTTATATATTTGTTTTAGTTGTTCTGTAAAAGTTAATATGTAGGCCATAATTTTTGGTGAAAAATTATTAAAACTAAGGAAGATACTGAACTTTGAAACGTGTTATGTCTACATTCCAGAGTTAACTCAGAGTCATAGATTATGCTTTTTTCACTGTATTTTCAAATCATGCAGTATTAGAAAGAATTACTTTGGAGGTTAGAGAGGGAAAAGGAAGAAAATAGAATTTAGATTAATGCAACTTTCAAAATTTTGTATTTTTTCCATGCTTTGAAAGTTATGAACTTGGAGAGGATTTCACAGGAGTAGCATCTGACACTGGAAGTTCACAAAGTACCGTCATCTATTGACAAAAATACATATAAACGTTTCCTATGGTGAGAGGAAATATAGAGAATGGGTATTCACCAAAGAACGAGTTAAATTGCGAAGATAGAAATAAGTAGGAATATTTTATGAGTATGAACGAGTTTTCTCATGATTGTAAGAAGAATACATAGTAGTTAATCACGATAATACTCGGGATAATCAGAGAAGGGGTTAAAGGAGCAGGTTCATCTTATTCCTTGTGTTCTGGGTTTTGCAAAATTTCTTACTAGCAGAATAGGCGCTCAGAGCACAATTTGAACTTACCGGTGGCAAAGGGGAGCGCTCCAAACACAGTTTTAACTTATGACCCTGTCTGTGCACAGCTTAAACGTTCGTAAGTAGGGGTGTGATATATATATATATATATATATATATATATATATATATATATATATATATATATATATATATATATATATATATATATATATATATATATATATATATATATATATATATATATATATATATATATATATATATATATATATATATATATATATATATATATATATATATATATATATATATATATATATATATATATATATATATATATATATATATATATATATATATATATATATATATATATATATATATATATATATATATATATATATATATATATATATATATATATATCCCGTTCGACCTCCTTCCTTGATTTAATCGAAATATAAAAAGCTCTCTCTTTGTTAAACCCAGCATGCAAAGTGTATGGTATTTCCTTTTTTTCATTCATTCACATGCAATTTTCCTCATTAATTTATTTGTTCCTTCTGCATTTTACCTTCTGAATTCGTTATAATGACTGCTTCATAACATCGTGGAGATGTATTTCACTATAAAGACGGTTTAAATGAAGTTTGGAATTAATTATCAGGCAGTTTGGCAAGCTTTAGCATGGGATGCATCATATGGAGCACCAGGACTGCCCATGCTGCCACACAGATGGCCAGTAAGAGAATGCGACCTTCCAAAAAGTAGAAATTCAGCACCCTAATGACGTCATATTTGAAATTCAAACATCAACATGCAGTAATAAAAACCTTCTATGTCGATTTATAATCCAGTCCTGATGAAGCAGCAAGAGAGATGGAGAAACAGTCCGTGGACTAGAAAAAGAAAAAGTAATTGCAAAAGAATCCTGAATGACTTTTCCTTGTTCTTGAGAAGCTTGCCAGAAAAGAAAAGGAAGCAGTATAGACTGATTCAAAGTCTTGATAAGAAGAAAGTGTCTGTGAACAATGCCATTGACTTCAACAGAAATTGCATGAAAGAAAATATTCCCAAATATATATATATATATATATATATATATATATATATATATATATATATATATATATATATATATATATATATATATATATATATATATATATATATATATATATATATATATATATATATATATATATATATATATATATATATATATATATATATATATATATATATATATATATATATATATATATATATATATATATATATATATATATATATATATTATATATATATATATATATATTCATGATGTTGCCTTGTAATGCATATATCCTCCTATAATTTTGACATATTTACTTGTTTTTCATGTGTTATGTGTAATGATAATGATTGTTGAAGTGTCATATTTAGTTTGGCATCAGATCTCAAAAGAACTAATGATTAAATAACTTAATAGCGTAATTTAGAATTGATAATACAATTTTAATAGTAACATAGTTTAGAATGAATAATGTCTTTCTTGATCAAAGCGTAGTATATGAACATGTGTGTGTGTCTAGCAAAGACTTGTTTCATTTCAATTGTCATCAGTTGAGATAAGAGAGAACGCTTTGTTTCGGGTTGATGTGATGACAGGTTGGAATAACAAATGCCGATTTGTCCCATACAAGCACAAGACGCGTGATTTCACGTTGTTACATGTTCAAGTCACGTACGCCACTTTGAGAGAAAGAATACATGTCTTGATGAGTTACGCCATGTTTTGTAAGATTGCATTCAAAACGTTTTCCTGGGATGACTTAACTTTCCTTCCAGAAATTTCTCCATGGTATCTCGCACTCAAAATGCTTTAATGACGTCAGCTCCCTGCTTTTAGAACTTCCCTGTTGTATCTCACACCCAAATGCTTTAATGACATCATGTAATTGTTTCACGTGTTACTGGAATTCTAAATCTGTTTCATTCTGATTTCCGAAACCGATTAGTTTGATTCCCTCTCTCTCTCTCGTTCTTAGAAAGAGATTACTTTTAACGTAGTGTTTTGTGGTCAGGTATTAGCATTAACTTTTGAGATCTGAATTTAGTAAAGTTATTTCATTTGTAACGGCGCCTGGTAAAAAAGTGTGTTTTGTGGTAACGCAGCTGCAGCAAGTGATTTTACAGATATTTTCACAAGTTTGTGTAAGGTAATGTGAATTTTACTGATTAATACTATGGTATGATAAGTTAGGAAATTGTGCCAGAGTGAAATTGTTATTGATAAATCTTATATGTATTTTTGTGTGTTTTTCTGTTTGCAATCTCTTCATATTTTCACATTTTTGTTTGTTTGTAATGTAAAATTTATTTACGTAGCATTTTAAATATTTCTTGGTAATTTAACATTGCATACTTGTTTTCATATTTCATTTATTAAATTTTTCTTGATTGATTTTAAATTCCTGACAAAGTTTTTGTGAATTAGTTTTGTTTCATAATTTAATTCAAGAATTAGTTAAGTGTTGTGTTATCCTCAAGTAATAATAAATTTTTCAGATTGTGAATTCTAGTTATAAACTTTGAACTTGAAAATAAATATTTATATTTAACATTTTTAGAAAAACAGTGTTTCATTTATTGATCACTAGTGAATAGGATTGATGTGTGTGCATAAGGCAAAGTGATAAACATGTTTTGTTCTTTTAGTTTTGCTAAAGTGAATTAAGACCAGGGAAACACTTAGAGTTGTTTGATGGAGTGATGCCCTTTTACTCTAGAATATTTCTAGTTTAATTGTTGATACCTCACACATATTCTGATAAACTTAGTTTGATTTTTTAAGTGATTGATAAATATGATTTTCTTAAGGAATCACTGTTACCTTTAGAGTACTCAGTCGTAATAATTAATGTTATGAGAGTTCAGGTATCTGGCTAAAGTGAGGTATATCTTTGAATTTTGAGATTAGTTGTGTAATAACTAGGTACTTGATATGCATCGTGACAATATATATATATATATATATATATATATATATATATATATATATATATATATATATATATATATATATATACACACACACACACACACACACACACACACTAGCTGACCAGCCCAGTGCTGCCTCGGGAAACTCTGAAGGACTTAGAAAAATCTTCCTGCACCTCCTTCTGCTGACTGTCCTTTTTATCCAGGAATTACTGTGCTGACTATCCCTTTTTATCCAGATATTACTGAGCTGACTGTCCCTTTTGTCCAGGAATTACTGGACTAACTGTCCTTTTCATCCAGATATCACAGTGCTGACTGTCCCACTTATCCAGGTATTATAGTGCTGACTGTCCCATTTATCCAGGTATTCCTGTGGTGACTGTCCCATTTATCCAGGTATTGCTGTGCTGACTGTCCCTTTTATCCAGGTGGTAATACTGTGGTGACTGTCCCATTTATCCAGGTATTACTGTGCTGTCTATCCATTTATCCAGGGATTACTGTGCTGACTGTCCCTTTTATGCAGTTATTAATGTGGTAACTCTCCATTTTATCGAGACATTACTGTGGTGACTGTCCCCCAGGTATTACTTTGCTGACTGTCCCTTTTATCCAGGTATTATTGTGCTGACTATCCCTTTTATCCAGGTATTACTGTGGTGACTGCCCATTTTATCCAGATATTACTGTGGTGACTGTCCCATATACCCCCACCCCCTACTAAACCTAGACACACACCCCACTTAACTGAAACACCCCCACTAAGCCTAAGCACACCCCTCACTAAACCTAAACTTACCCCCCGCCACTAAACCTAAACAAACCCCCTGCTAAGCCTAAACACAAGCCCTGCTAAACCTAAACACACATCCCCACTTAACCTAAACACACCCCCAACTAAACCTAAACACAAACCTTGATACAGAATTGTTAATCACAGAAAAGAAAAGCATTTTCAATAATATGTTTCTATGGTATCAAGTATGTGAAATGAGGTATGATAAACCTGTAGAGTTTATTTACCACATAAGTTACAAAAGGAAGGGGGATGGGGGAAGGGGAAAGGGTATGGGTTTAAAACCTACCCTATTATCTAAGTGGAGTCAAATGATGTCCACGATCAAAACTTTGTCTACATTGGTCAAGCAGTTCTGATTGCTATAGCGCACAAACATACAAACATGCTAACATTCATTTTTATATATAAGAATATATATATGTAAAATAATATATATATACATATACTGTATATATGCCTATATATGAGGCTATCAGTCGAGAAGTATGCCAAGCGCCATCCTGGGTCAAAGTATTTTTTAATTTAATTTATTATATTTTAAAAATGGCACTTGGCATGTTTCTCGACTGAAAAGCTCATATAAAAGTGAATATTTGTATGTCTGTATGTCTGTGAGCTATAGAAATCTGAACCGCTTGACCAATCTAGACAAAATTTGGATTATGGCCATCATTTGACCCAGCTTAGATAATACGGTAGGTTTCAAACCCATACCCCCTTCCCCTTCCCCCTTTCCCTTTGTAACTTAAGTGGTAAATAAACTCTACAGGTTTATCATACCTCATTTCATGTACTCAATACCATAGAAATATATTATTGAAAATGCTTTTCTTTCCTGTGATTAATACTTCTGTATCAAGGTTTGTGTTTAGCTTTAGTGGGTGTGTGTGTGTTTAGGTTTAGTGGGGATGTGTTTAGGTTTAACAGTGGGTCTGTCTAGGTTTAGGGGGTGGGTTAAGTATAGGTTTAGTGAGGGGTGTGCTACGGTTTAGTGGGGGTGTTTTAGTTAAGTGGGGTTGTGTCTAGGTTTATTTGGGGGGAAGTAAATGAGACAGTCACCACAGCACTATCTGGATAAAATGAACAGTCACCACAGTAATACCTGGATAAAAAGGACAGTCAGCACAGTAATGTCTCGATAAAATGGACAGTGTCCACAGTAATAACTGGTTATATATATATATATATATATATATATATATATATATATATATATATATATATATATATATATATATATATATATATATTGTTTGTTAGACCAATCATTTGCCGATTGTTCCCTTTTCCCTTGGTGGGTTGTTGCCTCCTTTGTTTGTGTTTCTTTTCTTTTTTTTTTTTTTTTTTTGCTGGCGAGTTGTCGTATGGTGGATGGTGTCAGACTTCGCCAGTCAGGTTCGTAGCAGCAACGAGTCAGGTCCAAGGCAGCAGCGAGTCAATTGCGATAGCAGCAGCAGCAGCAGGTATTCGTACCTGAAAGGAAGGTCTCAGCAGCAGAGCAGTGGAGAGCATTTTTCGCCATGATGGTTGTCGTCTCGACTCTGTCATGGGCGCCCGGTATGGAGGAGGATGTCAGCACTGTTTTTGGGGACGAGATGGTTGCCGTGTCGGCTTTGTCGTGGTCGTCCAGTGTTGGAGGAGGCCGTCAGTACAGTTTCTTTATGTTCCTTAATTTTGTATTTTTTATTAATGTTTTATATTATGCTGCTTATTAATATTTGTTATTTATGCTGCTCTATTTGTTATACCGCCTTGGTATTATATTGCTTATGCTGCTTGAATGTTGTTTATGTTGCTTGATTATTAATTATGTTGTAAGCTGTGCTTTCATATTATTTATGCTGCCTGTTGTTTATTTGTAATGTTTGTTGAGCTGCCCATGCTTGTTTTTGGTAATTT
>NC_089762.1:10219488-10224488 GCF_040412425.1 Macrobrachium rosenbergii | reverse complement strand
TGAAAGTCTACACATGTGGTTTCTTTGAACTACCTTATAATGATGATAATTCACTTTTTTTTTTGAGAAGAGAACTTGGTCTGATTTCACTACAGTTTCAAGAAGGAAAAAAGTTAATTTTACTTCATTTATATCAGCTCCATTTTAGAGCTGAAGGTGTGCAGTCTATCCTGTAATCATACTACTTGACTAAATGACCTAACTGGCTCAGCTATAACGAGGCGGCGAGTAAGAAGCAGAGTCAAGGTGTATTCTGATTTATTGACATAAAATCTCTGACAGGTCAAGAACTCTTTCGAGCGTAAAAGTAGCGTTTGACAGTAGGGAAAAACAGAGGGATATCTATATACAGTCAGATGTGTTTTCTCACACCTGAAGAATGGTTAATAATTCTATATACAAATTAGGAAGAGATTTCAAATACATATGGTTGGAAAGCTTGCAGTGTCTGACATACGTCATTAATTGCTGTTCTGACAATGACATAAACTAGCTTCTGAAAAATGCATAAAAGATCGCTTGAATCAGGAGCGCTGGATCTGTGTTCCTTGAGAGTACTTGGTGCGCCTCTTAGATTTCTGTTTTGAAGCGAGGATGCCCTGAGGGTTCCGGCGACAGATCGGGATCTCACATAGCAAAGGATAAGCCAGAAGAACTAGGCCCGCGCTCTAAATATTGCTCTTTCTCTCAAACAATTCCAGTCAACAAAACAATCGCCCTTGACGCAAAGCTAGAATAAACTACAAACGTCAGTAGACTACTAAGAGACAAAAACAATGGAAGCCGTTACCGTAAACAAAACATCGGCAATTGCCAAAAGCAAGTTTGTGGACAAAATAACAAGATCAAGCAAAGCTGACTTTAACATGACTATAACTTCACCAATGTAACTGTACTTATGAAAGTTTATTGAACTACATTTACCCATCAGAAGCATTAAACGTCTCAGGACTATAGTTTTTCCTTAAAAATTGTTTCGTTACCAAATGTAGTTAATTGATATTAACAATGATATTGCATAATTGCAATTGCGAGAATGTAAGTTCTAAGGAGGAAACAAGGCATAAGGAATTTCCAAAAGGTATGATGAACGGTATCTAATTATTTTTATAATAAAAATTGTATGTTCTTGCTGCAAAACTTCGATTTTTCCTAATTCATTTTTAATTGACCTTGGCGTATAATTGTGACAATGGAAGCTTACCAAAATTGATCTATAATTACGTCACGTATTTTTACAATACGAATGATGAAACGATAGAGAGAATGATGAAAGGGAATAAAACGTAAATTCTGCAATTAGCATGGATGCACTAGTGATGAGGTATGGCGCTGAAAAAAGAATATACCAAAGAGAGAGAGAGAGAGAGAGAGAGAGAGAGAGAGAGAAGAGAATGAATGTCATCATGTTATGAAGAAATTTTGTGAAGACTTTAAAAGTCAAATAGGGCGAATTTTCTAAAAGCAGAGTATAAAAAAAAATATTCAGTGCTAAGTGTCGTACAATAAAGGAATCAAAATTATACGACGCACTCTAGGACACTAAGGGTCGAGCGAGAAAAAATAAATGAAAACCTGCAATGCATAATATTTACAAAAAATCTCAAACATTCAAAATTTTTATGAATTCTACGGTGCCTCATCTTCTGTGCTCTTTCTGACTCTTTCTCCAGGGTACGTGCAGCATTTATCTAAGGCAGGGTGGTGGAGGGCAAATGCTTTCACTGGGTCCCTGCAGTCACAAGGCCATCTTAAGCTTCATCAATGAGAATAAGAAGTTGATTCCCCGAAGAAGTAGAAGTACGGGGAACAGAGGTGTTACGAGGTCGCACAAAAGGTGCCTTGAGAAGAGCATTTTTCAAGGGATCTGCCTTTACGGCGGCCGTCAGTGATTCCTAGCGAGTGCGGGAATTGGTTATCAAAGTCGATGAAAACTAAACAATGCAGTTTTGGGAACATTTCACTGATGTTTCCAGTTCTCTATACTTCTCCCTTGGCGATGTCAAATGGTCGGTCATCCAGGCTCTATCAAAAGGATCAGTGATACTTCTCAAATGAGCATAGTTCTGGCAAAGGTCGATGTTTCCTCCATAGTGGGGTACAATTAAGATGTGCTCCAAGGCTGGGGCGAGATCGACAGACTGGCCGAACAACAAACAATTCTTATGCCTGATGGGGTGGCTGCCCCAGGTCTAAAGCAACATTTCTCCGTACCTTGGGCGACCTGGAACATATCCTCCAACGGAGTCGAGGGACGACGATTTTCCATTTCAGCCACAACTTTGACGAATGCAAGGGGGCAGATTTCTTTCATGAACCTGTTGTGTTGTGTTAGATTAAGTCAGCCTTGTGCTGACACGGGCTCTTGTCATTGAGCAACCTGCAATGAACCTGTGCTCTATGGAATATGAATAATTTTGACGTTTTCACAAAAAAGTAAGATGTATACATAAAAACTACCTCATTATATGTAGCCCTTAAGCCTAATTGTATCAAACACAATTTATTTTGAATTTCTTCGATTTTGGTTTTGATGAAAGAGCTGTTTGTCATCTGGCTCTCTATCTTACGACTAACTTACTTTTATGTTTATAGACACGACTCACTAGGCTAACATTTCTTGATTTTCAAGTTTTAACGCTTAACAGACGGGCTTCCCAGGCTATGGTAACCAAGGCATTTGGTGTTGTATTCATGCAGCTTGCTAGTCCATAGTTTACTTTTGATATATCATTGTAAATAATGACAACCACAATATGGAGATGTGTTTTAAGTGTATACCATATACAGCTTTAGTAAGTTCAGGGTTTTCATTCTGCTTATTACGAAGTCAATTTTCAACCTATATTGTCCTAGAAGGCGATCGTATATTTCCCATGATAACTAATTTAGAGTTATCTTTAAAGTAGGTTATCTTGTAAATATATATATATTATATATATATATATATATATATATATATATATATATATAATGCAATGTTCTTAATGTTTCACAATTACAGAGCCAATATAATAGTTGTTTAGTGAAGTTTCCTGTATAAATTTTGTTTTGTTCACTAACCTGAAATTCCTGAAATTTTTGGTCTGTGCTTGCAGGCTACTGATGTTTGGGTGGTAACAGTGGTGATTTTCCAGCTTCTACTTTATTAGTATGATAGTATATGTTAGAATATAAGAACATAGCCTAGAAAATCAATATGCAGAAACAGAGTAGCATAAAAACTTTCTTCTCTAAACGGGCACCAGCAGAATCCGATTTATGTGATAGTCCTTCTACAGTAAGCGTCATGACTTGAATAAGGGTGGGGAGATTGAAAATGAAAATATATTTTGGGAGGATGACATGCCTACTTCCGATAGTGAAGATGAAGATCTAACAGAACATGTGAGTACTTACACCAAACCTGCAGGTACGACTGAGAAAATTACAGCCCATCGTAAAAAACTTACAATAAGACCACCAGTACCAACAGATATCAGTCAAGGTAAAACCGAAAAACCTGTGCAACCAGCTCTGGTCTGTTTTCTAACTCATCAAATTGGCAACAGACTAAGATCATTTAAGGCATCTTGGTATACACGTCATTCCTGGCTAGAATACTCCGTAATGACAATGGCTGCATATTGTTTTTGCTATAGGAACTTTCCACAACCAAATAAATCCTCTGAAACAGCCTTTGCGTCTACTGGGTACAGACAGTGGAAGAAAGCAACAGAAAAAGATGCTGGCTTCTCACAACATGAGAAAAGTGATTTTTATAGGTACTCCATGTGTACTTGGAATGATTTTGAAGAACACATAGCTAGGGGAAACACTATAGCTAAGTCCTTAACATCTGCCCATGATAAAACTGTAGCAGAAAATAGGCATTATATCAAGGAGGTGGCCAAAGTTTTATGCCTAACAGGTCGTCAAAAAATTGCACAAAGGGACCATCATGAAGGTCCTGACAGTATGAATAAGGGCAATTTTCTTGAAATAATGGAACTCATCAGTGAAAAAGATCCCATTATCAAAGCCCGTCTGTCTTTCAAGAATGCCAAATACACCAGTCCTACCATTTAGAATGAAATTATTGGAATCATGGCCGAAACCGTCCTTGATGAGATAACAGATGAGCTTTATCAATCTACTTGGTTTTCTATAATGGTTGATGAGTCAAAGGACATTAGTGGAAGAGAACAGCTATCTGTTCTTGTTAGGTATTTGTTTGATCATACCCTACATGAGGAGTTTTTGGGGTTTGTAAGACTGCATGAACTAAATGCAGAGTATCTTAAAAACAGCATATGTGAAATGTTACTGACATGCAATATTGATGCAAAGAATTGCATTGGTCAAACATATGATGGAGCCTCAGTAATGAGTGGGACAAATTCTGGTGTACAAAGACTTTTCCAAGAAGAGGCTGCACCAGAAGCAACTTATATTCATTGTTATAATCACTGCCTAAACTTGGTGATTGTGGATTTTGTTAAGTCTGTCAAGATTGCAGACCAGTTCTTTGGATTGTTGGAATCCATATGTGTTCATGTCATCAGCTGTGCTGCACGAGTTGTTCCTGCAAAAACAAAACAAGCTATTTCCGGACAAACAACCCCAAAAGCTTAAAAAATTGAGTGGCACAAGATGGGCATGTCAGTATGCAGCCTGCGAAGTAATGCTGCTGAAACTACCAGCTATTTTCCAAACTCTAGAGGAAGTAGCCAATGAGCACTCTGGCAAGCTGGACTCTTGAATGCAGTTAATTTCTCATTCATCATAAGCCTTGTTGTGTTTGAAAATCTGCTGCACAGAACCAAACTGCTCTCAGATATGTTGCAATCACCTACACTTGATCTAGCCGCTGCTGCTGACATGGTTGAGACTCTACATGATGAGCTAGAGCAAGAGAGAGAGGGTTCAATTTGGGATATTCTTTGGTCTAAAGCAAAAGACGTGGCAAAGGAACTAGACATCCCAGTCAGATTTGCTCATAAATCAGGAAGAAGAAGACA
>NC_089762.1:10179488-10214488 GCF_040412425.1 Macrobrachium rosenbergii | reverse complement strand
GAAAAACAGTCGGCCCTTTCCTGTTCGTGTGAAGGAGAAGTCACTAAGCCCTTCCTGCCTGTGAGGACGAGTTGCCAGCCTTCCTTCCCTCCATTTGCACAATCTCCAGATTCTTGGAGAAACAGCATTTGCTGCCTCATCCCTTTTGTGACGTCTACGAGCCTGTGGTCGTCGTACCAGCAACATCTCTATTGAGTTCCCAGCCACCCTTCTGTGACGTCTTCAAGCCCGAGGTCATCGTGCCAGCATCATCTCTTCAGCTAAAACACCAGCCACGAAGGATAACGCACCAACTCACCATTTAAATATTAAGATTACTCTACCTTGCAACCTGTTCCCCTATCTTTAACTGCTTAGATTTATTTTGTTTACTGTTACACGGAATGAGAGCAAAGGGGAAACAACATTTCATTTTCTTTGTAAATAAGGTTGTGAATAAATGTGTTGTAGTGTTGTGTGAGTTTCTTTTTATATTCATTTCCCATATTTCAATTGCTGGTGTTTAAACATTAATGTTTAGGGTTTGAAAGAACCTGGGACGATTCTTGGACCGTGACAGTTGGCGACCTGGCCAGTAATTGCAACACCGTAACCAACTGAAACAGGGAGAATATAGAAAGAAGTAGAAAGAATGGGTTAACGAAAGAGCTGGTTGAGTCGGGTAAGCCTCTGGGTTTGGAAGGCGATGCTCTTCTGAAGTATGTTTAGAGGAAAGAAACGGAGAAGTTTGAGATAAATGAAAGAGCAGTTGAAAGAGAAATTAAAAAAAAACTGCAGCTAGAAAAAGAAGAAAAAGAGAAAGAGAGAGAGGAAAATGAGAAAGAGAGAGAGGAAAAGAAGAAGAAAGAGAGAAAGAACGTAAACATGAGTTAGAGATCACTCGGTTAAAGCGAAGTTCTCACAATAGTCCGTCAGACAGCACACGAGGTAGTTATTCATCATTGAACGATGAAGATGTTGATAGTTTAGGTATGGGTGCAGTGTTGAAATTAGTGCCAAAATTTGATGAGGAAGATGTAACAAAATATGTCATGTCTTTTGAAGAGTTAATGAACAGAGTAGGTTGTCCAGAAAACATGTGGACTATATATTTATAGTCAGTCTTATGTGGTAGGGCACTTTTTGTGTGTAGTTGCATGTCTGAGTAGGAATGTGGGGATTATGATGTTGTGAAGGAAATTGTTCTTAGTGCATACAGGTTAGTACCAGAGCCGTACTGCAAGAAGTTTAGAAGCTTGAGAAGGGACGAGAGCGGTATGTATGTAGAGTAGGGAAAGAAGTTAGAAAGATTATTTTATAATTGGTTAACTTCTGCTGATGTTGATAATTCTGATGATCTTAAGAACTTAGTTTTGCTAGAAAACTTCAAAGATAACGTATTCCCAGAGATTAAGCTATATATAGAAGGTAGGCATGAAAAATCTTTTGCAGACTAGGTTGGCAGATGAGTACAGTCTAACTTAGTTTAAATGAGAGTAGAAGAAAAGTGACCCTTCTTCAGGTCGAGTACAGCGTAGTAAGTATTCTAGTAATAGTAGTAGCAATACAGGTAAAAGTGACTATAATTGTTGTGCATGTGGAAAACTTGGTCATACTTCTAGGTTTTGTAAGAATAAAGGGACATCTAGTAGTTCTGAGGTAACTTGTTACTGATGTAATAAGAAAGGGCATTTATCAATGAATTGTGAAGAAGGGAAAAATGTTAAGAAACCAATGTCTCTAGTTAATAATCTTGCATCAAGTATGAATGACATTATGCAAGAAACTAGGAAATTTTATGGAGGTGCAGTTTCTTCTCTCGAAGGAGGGGATTGGAGAGAAGTAGTTTTACTTCGGGACACCAGTGCAGCTGTCTCCCTCATTATAGTGCAGCAGATAATTGCATATTTCATAAGAATCGTTCAGATAGTGAAACAAGCATGAAATTTTGCACAAGTGCTCTTTAAAGTTCCCTCTATCAGAAAAGGGCGCTGGCCACGCAAAAATTTAATATGGCGGCCAAATTCAAGATGGCCAGTATCGACAGATTTTGGCTAATTTTTCACTAGAATGGCATGTATTTGCTTCTAGCAATATGGTAAAGCTCTTCCATACTATTTCTTGTGAATATTATGTTTCTGTAGCTTTCAGTACAGTTTACCTTTAAATATGGGGGCTATATGGCTGCCAAGAAAAGGTAGAAACAATAATTATAATGAGAAATAATGCCCGTTCAACAATTATCGTTTTAAGCATGGATCTTGGTTTCTGTGGTTTTAGATCCTAATGAGGCCATCTCTTTCGAATAACTCATCAATTTTGAAGGAAAATTAATAAATGTAAAAGAGTGTATGTCTGCACACAACCAGGGCACACTGGTGACATCACTGCTGTGTAACTCAGCATGGGGTTCAGTGCCAGCTAATCCAGCTTTACTAATCCTGTAGTCTTAGACTAGTAGTTGTAGTATAGTTTAGTTTAGTGTCCCAAATGCTTTCTAACAGCCCCAGACCAGCTATAGTTAGATAGCCGCACCTGAATAGACAGGATGTGCCAGCGGGAGCGAGCCAAGGGTATGGGGCTGTACATGATGGTTCATGTACTTACCCGGATGGTGTACAGATCACACGGGACTTAAATGGCACTGGATGAATGATTGGGCTAGGTGTAGGAGACCGAACCTAGTTGAATCCCATACAGGAATGTGTGCTTTGTTTAAGGTGGTAAAAGGATAACCCTCGGCCTTAATCAAAAGTGAAATCATGGCAGAATGTGATGCCAATCCAATATTGAGCAGTAGAAAAACAAACTGGAGTTTGTGTTGTCTTTGTCAGAAGGACAAAGAGGTGAGCACTTGACATCACCTCCAAGTCATCATGTCTAGACCATGATGGGTACACAATGCTGGCAAGGAACATTCCATGTTCAGTGAAATTAATGAAATGCCACTGATAATGGATCCAGCAAGGCTGGATGAAGGTGATGGCATAGAGGCCACTCTCAGGAAAAATGCAGCAAAATACCATGTGAACTGTCGCTTGTTGTTTAACAACACTAAACTGGACCGTGCAAGAAAGCGACAATCCAATGACCAGACCAGCAACACTGAGACTAGTCGTGCAAAACTGCGCCGAACCAGTCATGACAATGAAGTTTGCATTTTCTGTGAGAGAAAGTGGCACCTGCATCTGATCTCAGACAGGCTAGTACTAAGGGCCTTGACTTGAAATTGCGTGAATGTGCAGAGATACTTAGTGATGGCAAGCTCCTTGCTAAGTTGACTGGTGGGGATGTCATTGCACAGGAGTTTAAGTATCACCATGCCTGTCTTTGTGCCCTCTACAACAGAAAAAGGTCCTACCTGAGGAGCCTTGAGAAAGACCAAGGTAGCACTGAGTCAGAATCAGATGTGTATCCACTAGTTCTGTCAGAACTGATGACATACATTGTTGAAAACAACCTTTGTTCAGATGATCCAGTCACATTTCGGCTGGCAGATATTTGCCACCTCTACCAACAACGTCTGGAAAGCAAACAACAATGAGCAGGCATTAGAGTTTGAGGAGTGGTGTGACCTTCGAAGACAGCAGAGTCCACAGTTCCACTTCTGGCACATGGTGTTGTCTATGGAACTTGTGATATTCCTACTGATCAGGTCCTTCCGTGAGGCCAATTTTGTCCTCTACTGCCAGGCATTGCATGAGCTGATACCTACTTCTTTTCCAACAATAATACAAACTATGCTCGTTGGCTGCCTATTCACCTCAGGGACATGCTTACCCTAGAGAGTTCACACCCAGAGTTGCACAAGGAGTTCAAGGCTGGCAACTTTGTTGTGCACAAGACCAGTCGCCAGTTCTCAGCAATGGCTCTTGACCAAGCTCATGAGCAGACCAATGCCTTTATAAAGGCTGATGGCGGAACCATTGGGCTGACTGAAGATCCGTCAGCACTCAGAAGATGGATGGTGGCTGGCCCAGAGATCATCCGCTTGGTGTCTGCATACGAAACAGAGGTTCAAAGTAAGGAGTCTAATGAGCAGACAACACACCATGAACAAACACCTCATGCAGAAGACATTCTTGGAGAGAGTCAGCAAGCTGTCATTGGCTTTGCAACACTTGGGAAGTCCTTTTCAGGAAGAGAGCCAGGATCTGTATTCCATTGACAACAAAGACATTGCCCACCCCAGCTCAGCAGAACTTCTACAGACACACCTTGACAGAGGCCGCACTAAATTTCAGAAGTTTTCAGACTCTTTGGCAAACAATGCAGTCTCCTTCTATGAGCCGATAAAGAAGAACAGAACTGACTTCTTCAGGCAAGAAGCTGCTCCTGTAGAACAGTCAAAGCAGAAACTTCTGAAGGAGGATTGCCAGCTTTCTCAAAGCTATTTATATCCTGTCAGAGCCGTGAATGTGATCTGCAGGAATTCTTCCAGCACGAGAATCAAACATTCCCAGCTTCCCTTAGTGGGTGGTAGGCTGTACACATGTCAGAAGTCTCAGCTGACCTCGGTCCTGGAGAGTCATGTTACACTAGAAGACAAAGAACCAAAGACTGATGTCCTCATTGTAGATGGATCAGCTTTGGTCCATGCCTTGCCACCAAAGAAAGGAAAGACCTTTGAGGGCTATACACTTTGCGACTTCTTGCCTGTGATACAATCCTATAGCAGCAAGTACACATCATCACATCTTGTATTTGATGTATACAATACATCCAGCCTCAAAGCTGAGACCAGGCTCCAACGTGGTCAAGGAGGAAGGCGCAAGGTGACAGACAAGAACACAATTCCATCCAACTGGCGCAATTTCCTAAGACACGATGCCAACAAGACAGAGTTGTTCCAGTTCCTGGCAGACAAAGTTGCCCAGATGTCTGCCACAAATGTTGTCATTGCCACGAAAGGGTCTGCTGTCCTCAGCACTCATGAGGCTAGTCTTCAGGGACTGGAAAAGTGCTCTCATGAGGAAGCTGACACCCGCATCTTTCTCCATGCCAAATATGCCACAGAACATGGAGCCAAGACCATCACGGTTAAAGCAAATGACACAGATGTTCTTGTCGTTGCAGTCAGTGCTTTCTCCACTCTCCACAATCTAGGCTAGAGAAGCTATGGGTGGCATTTGGCCAAGGCCAGAGCCTGCGCTGGATTGCTGTGCATGACCTGTGCAACTCTCTGGGCCAGGAGAAGGTGAATGGCATGCTCTTCTTCCATCGTTCACAGGCTGTGATACAGTGTCAGCCTTCGGGGCAAGGGCAAGAAGACCGCCTGGCAGACATGGAACATCTTTCCAGAGGCCTCCACTGTGTTCTCCAAACTGAGTCACTACCCTCTCAGAGTGGAAGAGAGTGACCTGAAGGTCCTGGAGAGGTTTGTCATACTTATGTATGAAAGATCCAGCACTGCTGGCACTGTGGATGAGGCTAGACTTGATATGTTTGCCAGAAAACAAAGGGCATGAGGCCATTCCACCAACCAGGAGCTCTCCTCCAACACACCAAGCGTGCTGCGTACCAGGCTGGTTGTGTGTGGGGCAGGCCACCCAGTGTCAGCCACAGCCAGAGAACCCTGCTGAGTGGGGATGGCAAAAGTCTGGTGAAGCATGGCAAGTCCTCTGGACAACCAACTCACCCTTAGCCAAGAGTTGCCAACAGCTTACCAAATGTGGATGCAAAGCAGGCTGTCGGGAAAGGTGCAAGTGCTACAAGCTGGGTCTTCCCTGCACAGCTCTGTGCACTTGCAAATGTGAAGTCTAGATAAATATTGCCTCTCTTCAGTAGATAATCTAGCTTGAGCATCCAACGTGTCATGCTATGCCTACCTTCTTATCCTCGAATTTTTCAAAGGTGTAGGTTGAGAGACCTATACATAGATTGGTTGCGTTTAGTCCGTATTTCTCTTCTTTTCTTTTTATGGTTACAGTCTTAGACACAATGTTGTATGTGACCATACCATTACTATTTCAGTTGAAAATAGCATATTAGTTAAACTGTCTGATCACATGAATATACCATTAAATAAAAACAGTTGGTCTCTATGTCTGCTAGCGCTGTGGATAGAAAAAAAAACTTTTATGGCAACCATTTTTACGCCATCTTGGTTACAATTCATTTAGTAAGGGTTTTCAATAAAATGTGTGGTATGGAACATTTTTATAACCTAAAAGTCGAGGTTTAAAAAAAACTGGCATATTCCATCCAATAGATGCTCCCAAACCAGTGAATCTCAACATAGATGGCGGCCATTTTGAAAAATAGCCGCCATCTTGGATTTTCAGGTGGCCAGCGCCCTTTTCTAAGAGAGCGTAGTCTTAGGAATGTTTGTGCCAAATTTCATGCTTGTTTCACTATCTGAACGATTTTTACAGCAATCTGCTGCACTATTAGGAGAGACAGGGTGCCAGCGAGGGCAGTAATTAGTATAAAAGAACGAGTTATGTTAAGTGGGTTTCTGAACACTTGTGTTGTTTGGCCTTTGTTGAAGGTGAACTTAAAAAGTCGGGGAGTGTCGGGAGAAGGAAGTAAAACTAGCAGTTGTAGACAATTTGCCCATTGATGGCATTGACATAATTGTCGGTAATGATTTAGCTACATCCAAGTGTCCGAATCCTATTTTGAGTGAGATTCCAGTGCCTGAATTGGTAGTAACTAGGTCAGGTTTAGATACAGCTGTAGACTACGGTCATGATTTGTTCGTGGATTCGAATGAGTGTGGTAGAGGCGGTATAATTGATCTTAGCATGAGTGTGGCTGAGAAGACTGACTCTATCGGTGTTGACAGTGTTAGCCAAGCTGACGATGTAGCTGTCGAAAGTAATGACGTAGACGTAGTCTATGTAGTGGTTTCAAGTGATAGTTGCTGCGATGGGTTAGGCACTAATATTTTTAGTAAGGATGAGCTAGTCAAGTTACAGAGAAAGGATGAGACACTAACCTGAATCTTTGAATGTGAGCTGGATGATGAGAGCGATAGTGTTTGTAAGGAAACCTTTTGTCTAAAAGACGAAGTTTTGTGTTGTTATGCTCATCCTAAGGCAGTTAGCAAAGAGGAGATTATCGAAAAATTAGTAATCCCTAGGAAGCTTTGCAAATTAATTTTGAAATTAGCACTTGATGATCAAGGATATTTGGGGAGAAATAAAACGTTTAATTGCATAAGTAGGACGTACATTTGGCCTAAGATGAGAAGTGACATGAAAAGATATGTTCTAAGTTGTCATGAATGTCAAATGGCCGGTAAACCTAATCAGGTAATCCCCGGGGCTCCTTTATGTGATATTGCATCTGTAGGCAAACCCTTTGAGAATGTTGTTATTGATATGGTGGGACCTTTGCCTAGAAGTAAGGGAGGGAATATCTACCTGTTAACAATCACTGATAGACTAACTCGTTATCCAGAAGCAATTCCCGTAAGAAACGGCAATGCAAAAAACGTAGTTAAATGCTTGTTGAGCTGTTTTTCTAAGTTTGGTCTGCCTCACATTATACAAAGTGATAATTGCAGTAACTTTGTGTCCAAGTATTTCATGGACAAGATGAAAGAGTTAGGTATCGATCTTGTAACTTCCACACCATATCACACCCGAGTCACAAGGCATTGCCGAACGTTTCCATCAAATGTTAAAGAGTTGCTTGAGAAAATTGTGTAACAATTTTGAACATGACTGCGAAGAAAAGTTACCATTTTTCTTGTTAACCTTATGGTTGGCACCAAATGACACAACTGGATTTAGTCCTTTCAAGTTAGTGTTTGGTCACACCGCTAAAGGACCCTTAGAAATTTTAAGTGAAAATTAACGCTTGAAAGAGGTAAAGAGGACCACACACAAAATCTAGAGAATTACAAGGAGAATCTAAGGGAAGCTTGGCAGATGACAATAGAAACCAGAGCAACCGTCAAGGGGAAACTAAAAGGAAGTATGATCTCAAGGTAAAAGAGAAAAATTTCCATGTGGAAGATAAAGTTTTGGTGTTAATTCAGAGAAGGTCCCTCATTATCTTATAGTTCGAAGGTCCTTTTCCTAGCTTAGAAAGAAGGGGAAATTTAAATTACCCAACTGATATGGGTAGGCGTATTGATATGGGTAGGCGTAGAGCTAAGTGGTTGCATGTAAACTTGTTGAAACAATATAACGAAAGCCCAGTGCCTGTAGTAACTGTGTCACAGAGAGAAATTAGTTTCGAGTAAAACTCTGATATGCTTAAGAATTACAAGTTTAGGAAAAAGAATAATGTAATCGTTGATAGTCTCTCTAGAGATTTTTCAGAATGAGAGAGTAGGTTGTCTTTTCTTTTCTCTCTTTCATTCTGAGCGAGTTGAGTGAGAGTCATTGTGTGTTTTTTTTTTTGGGAGGGGGCTGTGGCGCAAGTGTGATGTGTGAGTGAAGTGTTGAGCGAGCGTGTTTTCCTGAAGCTGAGTTGAAGCGAAATGCAGAGTTGTTCCTCAGTTCAGATGACAAGTTTAAAGTAATTTTGTCTCTTTTGCTCTTTTAAGAAATAAGATAAGTATATTTTTTTTTTTTCTTTTGGGGGAACGTGTCATGGGTAGATGCAATAATGTTGAAATATATTGAAAAAGAAATATCTCTTTTACAAGACGTGACTGCTTCCTGTGTTTGCTCGAAGATGTCATCACCGATCACTTACTGTTGTCAACGCCTCGTGGACAATTAGCGATTCAATGTAAACCCTTTCTTGTGGAAACGACACCATGTGGTACCTCATGCCATGCCTTTGTCACATGGCGCAATATTCGATCCACATTGCATCAAAAAATTTGTTCTGGAAGCTTCTATGGCGTGACCAGAAAGGGGCGGTTATAAAGGAACCAATCATTATGCAGAAAATCAAAAACTCGTTATATGGGAATGACGATTGTCTGTCGTCACTAGCTCCGCCCATACAGTGGTATATAAGCTTCCAGAAGAGACTTCCAAAGACAGAGATATAGACAGACAGAGACAGAGAGGACAACCAGAGGTCGGACAAAGCAAACTTCCGATGGGAGATCCCCTTCAGACGACTTTTGCTCTTATCTCCATAAAATCTTGTCCTGCCCAAAACAAAGAGAAGCAGCCAGCCCTTCCTGCTTGTGATGAGAAGCCCCTAAGCCCTTCATGTTCGAGACGAGGTGAAGCAACGAGCCCTACATACCAGTGACGAAGAAAAGTAGTCAGCCCTTCCTGCTTGGGTGGAGGAGAAGTTGCTAAGCCCTTCCTGCCTGTGACAAGGTGAAGTAGTCAACCCTTTCTGCCTGTAGCAAGGATGAGTCGCCAGCCCTTCCTGCCCTCCATTTGCACAGTCTATGGATTCTTGGAGAAACAGCAATTTCCTGCCTCGTTCTGAAGACATCCCTTTTGTGACGTCTACGAGCCTGTGGTCATTGTACCAGCAACATGTCTGCTGAGTTCCCAGCCGCCCTTCTGCGATGTCTTCAAGCCCGAGGTCATCATGCCAGCATCATCTCTTCAGCTAAAACCCTGGCCACGAAGGATAGCTCACCATTTCAGTATTAAGATTGTTCTACCTTGCAAGCTGTTCCCCCTATCTATAACTGCTTTGATTTATTTTGTTTAGTGTTACGTTGAATGAGAGCAAAGAGGAAATAACATTTCATTTTCTTTGTAAATAAGGTTGTGAATAAATGTGTTGTAGTGTTGTGTGAGTTTTTTTTTATATTCATTTCCCATATTTCAACTGCTGGTGTTGGCACATTAATGTTTAGAGTTTGAAAAAGCCTGGAACGATTCTTGGATCGTGACACATAGCAGTTTCCAGGGCTAAAGTCTCCCACGATGTTCTAGAAAATGTTCTCATGGCAATGCGTTTGGTCTCCTTTGCTAATCGTGCCATTTTCTTCTTTAATTGGTCTGTAGGGTCATTGTTGATTTTGATGAATATTGTAGTGTCGTTTAAAATGTTGTCCATAATTTATACATGTATTAACACACACACACACACACACACATATATATATATATATATACACACATATATATATATATATATATATATATATATATATATATATATATATATATATATATATATATATATATATATATATATATATAATTTTTATATAAGGTCTACAGTGTTTATATAATTTTTTTCTGCTTACCACAATCCAGATATCGACAATTCTTTATGACTGTCATTTGGAAAGGATTAGTCACAGGATTCAAAAGTTTTATTCGTTATTTGAGGAAACTGTAAGGCAAAGTGCAGTGAGTGGCTAAATTCACAATTCACAGATTAACATGGCTGGTCTGCTCTTGAGTTCTGTGTATCCTCCGATTATGTCCAGCTAATTGAGGAACCCACAAACATTCCTGGTACAGATTAGACCTCATATTCACAGATGTTCCAGGTATTGTCAAGTCCAAGGTCTCTGAACATACAGGCACTTCTTAATCAGAATAATCCTTATGCCACCCTTGGAAAAGCAGTCTGGCTGAAATCTAGAGCTAAATGGGATCACGTTATTGAAGCTTGTCGGGCACTTAATATTTCAGATGCTAGATTAGATCCTGATTCCAAAAAGTTAAATGAAATGATGATGGCTATTTATCACATCACCATGACAGTTTGTACTGTATACATTAAGCTACAAATGTTGTTTGATATCCAGTTCGCGCTACCTCGGAAATATCACCGAAGGGGAAGAGTAAGTGATAAATGATTTGATACATAAGTGACTCAAACAACCAACAGAACCCGTCAACAACTTCCAGTTGACGTTCTAGACCACTGGGCTGTCTTTTTTCACTCATAATTATCCTTTGTTGATATTGCCGAAGTTCCGTGAATTGGATATCATATGACATTTGTAAGTTAATGTTAGTATCTGTATATATAAAAGTGAATGTTTGTATATTTCTTTGGCTTCTATAGAAATCTGAACTGCTTGACAGACCCAGACAAAATTTTGCACAGGGCTTCTGTGTCACCCCAGAAAGGTTTTTAACTCAAAATCAAACCCCTACCCCATAACAGACATACAAACACAGACAAAACAAATGAAATTTTCATTTTTACATCACCTTTTCCTTCAGTTTTCTGGGTTTATTCTCATTTTTCACCTGACACTCCACCTATTCTTCTAGCGCTGCCAGAAGTATGATTAACCTACAACAATAAATCTGCTATAAAATCAATTTTTGATCAGAATTTACATGAATTTTGATCATGATTTATGATAATAATTAATATAATTGGTTATTACCTCGATAAAATCTACATTGAAAACCTAAATCGATCATTTCTTTCCATAGTAAGCAAAGCCAAGTCCGTGCATGTGTAGTAGTGGCTAAACGCGACACTTTCAGCCAGCAGAAACCACTACCAAACTCACTCTCTCTCTCAAGGTATCACTCAAACAATAATAAGTAAATAAACACATTTCCTTTCTGCGTATGGTGTTAAAATGGTCCTAAGCATGATCCTACATCATTCATGACATAATCACCAACATCATGTTATAAGAACAAGCTTACGCAACACATCAATTCATACCTTTTGCTAATGTAATCATACACAGTAAGGAATAGTATTCCCATCATTTAGGAAAATAAAATTCTTGGTTATGGTTATGTATTAGAATGATATATGTTCATTTCTATCTTTTATCAACAAATATTTATTCAAAACAATAAATATCAATTGCCTAACATTCCTCCAAGAAGGGAAAGATTTTGTTTGGTTCGTGATTACCTTATTGTACAAACCTGACCAAATTTTACATATGCGACATTTGGCATCCGCTTCATCATGCAAAAAGTGATAATCACAAGTCATTTGCCCCGCCTGTTCATACATATGGTTGAAGACGTTATATGATATAATAAGTAAACTAAATGCATTCACTTTTTGCATATAGTGTTAAAATGGTCCTACACATGATCCTACATCATTTACTACAAAATCACCAACATCGTGTAGGAAGAACAAGCTTACACAACACGTCAATTTACACCTTTTGCTCATATAATCATACACAGTAAGGAATAGTGTTCCCATCATTTAGGAAAATAAAACTATTGTTTTTGGTTATATATCAGAATGAACTATATTCATATCTATCTTTTATCAATGTGTATTTATTAACAAAATAAATACTGATTGCCTAACATTCCTCCAAGAAGGGAAAGATTAATAAATACTGATTGCCTAACATTCCTCCAAGAAGAGAAAGATTTTGTTTGATTCATAATTATGTTATTGTACGAACTGACCAAGTTTATAGATGCTGTACATGTAACTTTATACACAATTCTGCGTTAAGGAATTTGAAATAATGAGTTGTAATTTATTATGTTAAAAACGTCCCTAAAGCCAATATAAAAAATACGTATCACAAGTTGAAGTTAGCCGTATAGGAAAGTGTTTTGCCACTTTTTTTCTTAATATAATGAGGGGATGGAAGGCTAGCTCTTGCAGCAACTCACTTTAATAATAGGAAAGAAGTAAAATAGCATAACAGAGTATAGACTAAATATTTCTTATAAAAAATTTCTATTCTTATACAATATTAATGAGTTTGAATTAGAAATGAGGGGTTGGTTCAGTTTTTTATGAGTTGGACAGTGAAGTTTACTTTCATCATAAAAAGACATCATTGGCCTAGACCTATATCAAATTGTCTGTATCACATAGAAATATTGTTTTAGATTTTTATTGTATGATTATATGGACCTATAAGTTAAGTATACCTTAGTTTTACCAGACCACTGAGCTGATTAACAGCTCTCCTAGGGCTGGTCCGAAAGATTAGACTTATTTTACGTGGCTAAGAACCAATTGGTTACTTAGCAACGGGACCTACAGCTTATTGTGGAATCCGAACCACATTACAGCGAGAAATGAATTTCTATCACCAGAAATAAATTCCTCTAACTCTTCATCAGCCGGCCGCGGGAATTGAACTCCAGCCCATCGAATGACAGTCTGAAGCTCAACCGAGTCGGCCAACAAAGGGCTATATGGACCTATAACGGCCTACAAATAGCACTGAAGGGTCTAACAGTGAAATGAATAATGCCTATACATAATTTATTCATATTCTGATCAGAGCATCTGAGAAGCTTCTCAGATGAAATCCAGCGGCAAACTGTCACAAAATTGGCGCTAACCTGTCCACACGTGCAATTACCTGTTAATTGGTCTGAAGATACTTAGGTCACACCATCAGTTCATCAGTTCTGGCGAGTGGGCTGTCTCCGCCCACAAACTGTTATCTACATGTAAGTTTTAATGGGAGTTTTGATGAAATGACAGAAGAAATGACAGGTAAACTTGATTGTGAATACACGGCCTTAGGTTGTTGAGTTCTACAGTATAATAGTGAATGGGTGTGTTGGGAGAGAGTGAGAGGAGAAGAAGAGAGGCGAAAGCGGGAGAGAGATAGTTTACCGAATGTCATTCACAGTTTTTCCCGGCAGCACCGGTTGGTCAGCTAGTATATATATATATATATATATATATATATATATATATATATATATATATATATATATATATATATATATATATATATATATATATATATATATATACACATATATATATATATACATATATATATATATAGAAAGAGACCTGCAAAATGCCTTGCATCTTCTTCTTCTCAGCTTAGTCCTGTTTCTATACAGAGTCCCTTCTCTTTCTTGGCCTTCCTCCCTTCTTAGTAGGTCAGTACTATCTCAGTTTCCCCTCCTGTACTTTCTTTGATGTTTTAACCACCTTTGTTGACCCTCTGATATACTCATCCTAATCCTGTCCTCCCTCATATCTGCAAAGACCATTTTCTTGTCGTTTCTGTACAGTATAGCATATCTGGTCTTACTACTTCCTTATGGAACTTTCCCTTTAGTTTTAATGGCACGCTTTTGTCACAAAGGACTCCAGAGGCAGCCTCCAATTGCTCCAGCCTGCTTGTATCAGATGATTTACCTCCTCATTCGTTCTTCCAGCAGCCTCTACTATAGACCTCAAATATTTGAACTTGTCTACTTTCTTTATTTCTTCTCCATCCAACCTTATACTCGCCCTACCATCTCGCTCAATGTTGGTACATATATATTCTATTTTTTTACCTGCTTATCCTCATTCCACTATTATGCAGTGCTAGTTTCACCTCTCCAACTTACCCTCCAAAACCTCCCTCTACTCTACACACAGTACAATGTCATCTGTATATAATATGCTCCATGGTACTGTCTCTTTTACCTCCCCCGTCATGCCATCCATCACAGCGTTGCTATCTAACCCTCACCTCAAATCCTTCAGTCTCTCCAACACTGCTCCTCACTCTGGTATACATATTCCGATACATCTCCAGAATCATCCGTACATACTTCTCTGGGACCATCTTCTCCCTTAAAACCTCCAATTTCCTGTCTCAGGACTCTGTCATAAGCCTTTTCAAGGTCTATGAACACTATGTGTAAGTCCCTCTGCTTCTCTCTGAATTTCTCCATCAGCTTTCTCAGAAAGAACATACCATCTATTGTTCCAACTCCTTTCATAAATCCCAGCTGTTCTCTCCCTACCTCTACTTCCTTTCTTAGTCTGAAATCTATCATTCTTTCTAATATCTTCCAGGTGTGGGACATCAGTTTAATAACTCTATAATTACCTCACTTTTTAACATCCACTTGCCTTTGAAATTTGGTATCAATATACTTTCCCGCCACTCCTCTGGTATCATCTCTTGATCTAGAATCTTTTCCATTAGAATATGGAGGTAAAGGAGTGGAAACTCCTTTACCTACGAATATACACCTTCCCATTCTTCATCTTCTTTAAGGTGTTTAGCACCTCTTACCTAAGATGTCTCCTTCCTTTCTGAGTACAGTACTGTTTTGATCTTTAATTTGTTTGATATGTGTGATATTTCTGGAGCTTTTGTTTCTGGCCTTTGATATTTTCAGCATCTTCTTCAGCCCTTCCCTTGTTCCCAGTTCTGTACATGCATTACCATATGCAAAAGCATACCACCTTCCTTACCGCTTTGTTTTTCTCCCCAAGCCTGTCCTTGTCCTCCCCTAACTGTGATTCTTTCCATTCCTTTGCCTTCTTCCCCTATTCCTCCCATACCATCCCATAGATTGCCCTAAGTACTTCCTTTCCATGCCTCCTAATTACTGCTGCATTGTGTCCACCATTCCAGAGCATTTTCAATTTCTAGATCAGTTTCTTCCAACAACTTCTTTTTAAACTCTCTTCTCTTATCACTATCCTTTAATAATTTGTACCATTTTATTTTCCTTACTCCTTTTGCTTTGGTTTTCCTTTTTCTTTTCAGCTTCAGATCCATACATAAAAGTCTTTGTTGGGGGCCTACATGGTTGCTTCAGATAACTTTGCAGTTTTTGTAGCTGTAAATGGCCCTGAATAGCTATGGCTAGAATTAAATTTAAATTTAAGGGTAAGCATGTCCAAAGGTGTTCTCAGCCTTTCCTGCCAAAAGCCCTATATTTCAGATAACACTACCTTGGGATAGCATAAGAACCCATCACTGTACTGGGAACATGATTAAAATTCCAAAAAAGTACTATTTTCATCCTAATGCCCACCACCTCTTTCACCAGAACATGGTGCTCCTAAGGACATGTAGCGTGAGGGCTGAGTGCAAAGGAATACTGTCTGGGACGTTAGTGAGCATGGGCTGTGGGAATTCACAGAGAGTCCTCGTTATCAGTAATTTTTTTCAGAGTCATTATAAGTTCATAAGATTTTTGCTGCAGAAACAAATTACTGTCGGAAAACGGTTTCAATATTCAGCAAAATAATTCTAAATAACCTTAAAAATTGCAGTTAATATTAAGAAAAAGATTAACACTGGTAAAACAAACGTCCTACATCCTACCTTCAAGAGTAAAAAAATTAGGGTATTCAGTTACAAAATAACACAGAAATAGTATAAAAAAAATATTGATGAACTTTAACATGTTGTTTTAGTACAAGAACACCTTAAGACGCCTAGTAGAAAATGCCCCCTAATTGGCAGATGAGCTTCTTTAAGTGAGGCTATTTGGAATCATGTACTTCACTCCTATGCAATGCCAGGAATTAATAAAAATCTTGCTGCCATTCATTGTGTGAATGTCCCTATATGACAAGGAACATTTTTATATAAAAAAATAAACAAAGAGAAATGTAAGATATTCCATCTCAGAGTTTTGAATGTACATGGACGCGGTCAAGAAGAATGTTCGATAACCTATTTGTCACAAGGATCAAGCTAGTTGTCTCTATTTTGTTAATATACAGTGCTAACCATCAAGATTTGAAAGCCACACTCTTAGAATCTGTCATTTCTCAACGAATTCCTCTCTCAGGAATTCCAGTACTTATGCTCTCCCTAATTTTTCCCTCTGTAAAGCAATGACCTCCTCTGTGTTGTCTGCTCATAGTATCTCAAGTTATCCTTATGAAATGGCAGGGCGCAGACATGCTAGCTCCTATACCTTAACAACATGCACCAATCACCCATCAACAAGAAAGGTGAATGACGAATCGCTCATAATGTCGTCTAAAATCATATAGATAAAGAAAATATTACTTCTTTAACTGTTTCTAATGCCTTAAAACATTTTCGTCTTTCAGCCCATCATAATGGCCTTCTCATAAAAGCCATTTGGAACATTCTTTGCTACATAATTGATTTTTGTTATCTTCTATACAAAATTTTGAGAGTCTTACCACTTCACCTCAGACACAGTGCGCCCTAAGAACCAATCAGCCAAACTTTTTGCTTTTGGCTAAACTCCTCCATAGAAAGCATACTTATACCTTTTATGAAATCATCATATTTCACTTAACGTCTGCCCCACTTCTCCAGACCCCCTCTTCCTATAGGTACTATTTCTAAAAAGTCTCCTTTCTTCCAACAAACTTGTCTACTGCCTCCTTCCGGTGATAGTGCCACTTTATTTTGTCAGAACTTGGCTAGATAATGACACTGACCTTCCTGTGCCAATTGTTTTGTATCAATTAAAAACCAAGGAACATTTCAAGCTGTTGTTATTTAGAAATTCTAATTCTGCAATGCATGCACAAAGGTCATTATTTCATTATTTTTTTTTAAGATCACTTATTTTCCATTGTTTAATTCTTCACCTGTAGTTTTCTTCATGGTCTATTACCGGTGGAACTTGACAGCTCACCATATTAATAGGATCCATAACACATAAGAAAAAAGTTTTATTAATTTCAGTCTTTTCTGGTTAAAAACCCATGGCGACCAATTACAAATGTGAACATTTCCATGCAAGGAGGAAATATTATCATAAAAACTTCCCCAGACATTTAGAGAAAAATCAGTAGTCATTTTTCAGAAAGGCAGTTAGAGGATTTGCATCCTCTCCAAGAAAGAATAATTGAGATATATCTACATCTAACACCAGATTTTTATTCTTTTCAAAAGGCTAATTATAGCCCCGTATTGTCATTGAAATGAACAATTCACCTAGGCTGTTATAAATGAACAAAGATTTATTTCTAATTTCTATCCGCTGAAATTTCTGGTCTAAATTGTTCAAGTGAACGAACTTTGACTATAATAAGAAAATTAACTATAATAATTTCATGTGCAGTAATATTCATGGTTAAGTCCTAATCAAGAGTGGCACCAGTGGTCACGACAAAGAGGGCTGGGGTGATAAGTAAAATCCATGAGTCATAAATGTGCCTCGAATCTTGGGGGAATTAGGGTAAGTCCTGTTACACCAATCCACACTGATACAATATCATGTAAATATATAAAAAGTAATTGTATGAATCCACAGTGCTACAATATCTTGTAGATATATAAAAGAATAAAGGTTTGAATACACAATGAGATAATATCATGTAAATATATTTTTTACAAAATAAATGAATGAACAGCAGCATTTAGAGACCACAAGAAGATTGCTACGGAAGAGCAATCCGCGGCTGCCACCAAAAGTCCCTCAGCCACTTCTAATTACTTATGCAGGTCACAAGGCCTAATTCAGGCAAAATTTTCGTGAAACTCCAGGCATAGCATTTGGCGTAGTCCTGTTAACCAAAAGCATAACCTGTCGGAGGTGACCACTGTATGTTTCTCTTAATACAGTGTGGATAGTGAAGCAATCTCCTCCTTTTTTGGGGGGGGCGGGGTCGGCTGTTCGGTCGTGCTGTAGTATCATTTCCTTTTATGCCACTTAATTTACCTTACCTTTATATATTACCGTGAACCGTTCACATGAACTTTGGAATGACGGTAGGTGTACAATTTTGATGATAAACATTCACCAATCCTCAGATAAGAAAACCGGCCAGATTTATGACTAAAAGACAAGAGAATAATGGTAATATTTAAGCAACAGCCCCAAAAATTAAGAGTAATTTGAGAAAAATGAAGAGGACTGTTGTGCAGTAGATAGTGTGTTGTATTCTACCTATACGTATAAGCAGAGGCTATTTTTGTTTGTTATCTCTGAGCTCGAGCCAAGAGACAGGAAATGTCGACAGGAAGTCAGCAAAAACAAAAATACCAGCGTCCCGAAGTTGTTTGAAAATTTGTCCCTTTTCTTTCGTTTCAAGATAGTAGGAAAAGGATCTTTCACTTGAGAAAAGAATAGGTCACAGCTGCTAAAGGAAGGGCACATCCTAAGCTATACCGTATTTTGTAGGAGAGTTTAAAGTAATCGTTAGAATTTGAATGACTTCTGTAAGCAATCTTTTATTTCCAAGCTGAGACATAAATAGTCAAGAGCTATGAACTTATTAAAAACCGCGTATTAGAAAGAAGTTTTCAGTGGTTATGTTCCAGTCACTGCCTACCTTTTTAATTGACAATAATGTTTTCAAAAGGCTTCGCTGAAATACTTTCTTAATTTGAATTCAAACTAATGTTGGCAATGCTTAATCGTTTTTCATAGTCAATCAAACACCGGTGGTCAAGGTATTTTTTTTCTTTTTGTCGTTCTCGTGTAGTGATAGATTCTTCTATTAATTAAACATAAAGCTCAAAGTTATGGGTCGACTGACAGAAGTATATTTTCAACTTCAGTTGGCTTACTACGGACAGAGTCAACAGACTATAAACTCAAGACCGCTCCAATGGGAAATCAGCTTGCACAGAGAGAGAGAGAGAGAGAGAGAGAGAGAGAGAGAGAGAGAGAGAGAGAGAGAGAGAGAGAGGTTTATGACAAGGCGATAAATAAATATGATGGAAGAGGAAATAAACACTTGAATTTATGAAACGGGAGAAGAAAGCAGGAATGAATTTGATCATCGCTTACACATTTGGAGATCCGAAGGCGCCACAACTGCACTAGGCTGGCTAATCCACATTTTACTTGTAGCCAAATAAAACTCCTAGCAAACTGACTAGTTAAACTTTACACTAGGAAATGAAGCATGTTTTCAGCAGCAGCCTGCCTAGTGTCGCGAGCAATAACAGCTAGGTCAGGTAAAGAAGAGTGCGGAGGATGTTTGTCATTGCAGTACATTCTATGCAACAAACATAATGGACTCAGTTGACTCAGTCTGTGCCACAAGTCATCTGCAAAATAAATATGACTGGCAACATAACTATCCAAGAGTCTGAGATGAGAATCAGCACTCGAAGATCATACTGGCGAACAGTAGGCTACTGTACACGTACTCCAGCCAGACAAGGAAGAAGAGTTTTAAAACACTTAAAATGGAGTGGAATTTAGGACCAGCTGGGACCCGTGAGGTTATTCAGCGCTGAAAGGGAAACTGAGAGTAAAATGGTGTAACAGGAGGAAAACCTCGCAGATGCACTACGAAACAATCGTTGGGAGATGGTGGAAAGTAAGATGGAAAAAAGAGAAAATGAACAGAGGTACAGTAAAAGGAATGAAAGAGACTGCAGCTAGGGGCCGAAGGTACGCTGCAAAGAACGTTAAGTAATGCCTACAGTGCACCGCGCGAGGTGCGCTGACGGCATTAACCCCTGTGGGATAAAACGCTTAGAAATGATAGATTTGTCACGAAACATTCGAAAATATTTCCGCAAGATACTCATTTTTTGAGAAACAGGGGAAGCAGTTTTACGTAATGCTTTTCATAACTCAATTAATTAAAAAAATTAAACTTAAATTCTTAAAAGAGACCCTGACATTAAAAACTGATTTCAGTTTAAATGTTAGTCGTTCAAAGGACACAATGAAGAGACGGCAGTCACAAGGAAGTTGCATTTCGATACAGAAACCAATAAATAAAGGACATACGTAGATTGAATTATATTCCTCTACCCTAAAAGTCAGTAGATTAAAGAACGCCCAAACCCGACTTCTACTCAAAATTTAGGAAGTTATTTTTGTCATCCGACCCCACTCATCTTAGCTGTCTTTCAAAACTTTGATTTACATTAATCAACGCAATTCATGCTGAATACTTTGTCTTGGAACTTGTATTCAGATGATGATAAAATATTTGTAATCAGCACATGCCTTTTAAATTTCAAAAGCCATTTACTCATATATATATATATATATATATATATATATATATATATATATATATATATATATACAGAATATATATATAAATAGGATGGAGAACAGCCATCGTAGCATCTTAGGCTTATCGGCCAAATTCTCGAGACGCCAAGTTTCATCATCAGGCCTGTAAAATATACAAAATTTACAAATTAAAAACAGACTCAGTAAAATGATACGTACAAAAGTTAAAATCACAAAAAAAATTAAATAATCTATATTAAAACGAAGTAAAACAAAAGTTAAGTAAAAGCACAAAAAGTTAAAGGAACTTTAAGACTAGTACCTATCTCTAGGAAGCTGAAAAATTAGGTGACATTCCCCTTCTTGGAAGGCAACCAGGAAGGCAACTCTGCTATAAACAAGAGTGTGGAAGAGGTCTGACTATTTAATGAGTGTACAAGCTGCTTAATTGTTAAAAATTCCAAAATAGAGAGAGAATAGTCATTGGGTGCTTGGGCCACGATACAAAAATCTTTATTTGAAAATAAAGTTTTACATTTAATAGCATGTTCTCTTATACTAGAGAATTCTTTGGTTTTTAAATTACTTCCCATAACGTGACTGACTCCGAGATGAAAATCTATCCTGGCCTTGAGCAATCTCTTGGTGGAACCCGCATTTTTCCCAATCTCATATTTTGGGCAAGTAAAACAATCAACCACCAAAGACCTCATCAAGCCCGGGAGTTTATCCTTGTGGGAGAACAAGGAACCCAAGGTTTTAGGATTTTTAGATACTAAATTAGTTTAAAATCAAAGGCCGGAAAAGTATTCTGGATTGCTTTTTTATTTGCAATTTAAATGCGTTGGAACATAAAAGGAATAGAGGTATACATAGATAATTTGGGTATGCTGGGAACAGAATTGCATGGCTGAAGTTTATTAGTCAAGAACTTTTTCACATATTTGTAGAACAAGGATGGAGGATACGAATTGTTTTTTGAAAAACTGGGATAAAAACTGAATTTCAATGTGGAAGTTCTGCCAGTTAGAAGTTAACGTATAAGCACTGTAACAGCGTGGAGATACTATTTAATTTAAATGTAATGTTGAAGAACAACTGCTATAAAAGTTAGTGCCCTGACCTGTGAATGTTTTTCTAAAAACACTCGTATTAAAACCACTGTCTATCTGAGTATATATATATATATATATATATATATATATATATATATATATATATATATATATATATATATATATATGTGTGTGTGTGTGTGTGTGTGTGTGTGTGTGTGTGTGTGTGTGTGTGTATGCGTGTGTGTGTATATATGTAAACTTGTCTGACTTTGCCTTAGGTTACAGCGTCATCCTTTAATTACGTTCTCTTCTACTTCTTGCTATAAACGCATGCATATGCGTACATAACGTCAAGAGTAAAGCAATGCTATTACAGTATGGTGCTTGATATCTCCTTAAATTTAAAAATGAGCACGATGAACGTAGTTTAATCAAATGAAAAAATACTGTCTCTCGCGAGAACAGGAAGTTTTGACCAATATTGTCGCTACTCAACAGCAGCGATACCTCTCACTCCGCCTTCTTTCTTCTTCTTTATATTATTATCATAAATTTTGCTATTTTTTGCTTTATTTTACATGCATGATTTTCTTAAGTCTGTCTTTACAGTCTTCGTTTCATTATTTAAGAAAGGATATAACATGGCTCACTGTTACTTATCTGATGACCCTCATTGACTTTGATGGACTTTTAAACCGTATACGAAAGAAACCGACCAATGTTTGCACTATCGTGACAAGAATCCTCCTTGTATGATGCATGGTATTTTGTTCATTAGCTGCAGTAATGAGAGAGAGTAAAGCTAAATAAAGATCAGTTTTCCTCTGAAATCGAACAAGGAAAAGAGAATTTCTCTCACGACTTCCGTCGTGGTGGCGTGTCACCTCATTCCACAATCATTGCACGGCAACAGTTCTTAGAGTAATGGTCTGACAACAAGTAGAAGATAATCCTACCGTAAGACATTATTCTCTCTTTTTTTTCCATGTTTCTTGATAAAACATCAACATGAATGTCCAGACGTAGGCATAACTTCAACAATGAGGATAACGCTATCTCTTAAAAAAATCATTTGCGTTGTTTTCTTGCAACTAATACTCTTGATTTTAATGCCTGATTCAAGCATCATACATATACACAAAAGACAAATATTTGAAGCTACAGCGCATAAAATTCGAAGAACACTAATAAGAGGTGCTTCAGGCAAGAGTGATGTGAGCTGGCTTGGGCATTTGTGCCCAAATTATCAAAACCATGAGCCCCAATCTACATTGCTGTGGGAACCTATCACTGAAGATACCATATTCTTCGTCAAGACATCTTGCCACACCTTTCTGTCAGCGAGGGAGGTTAGTTCGATTTAAAAGTTCTCTAATACTTCTGAAGTTTTGGCCAAATATTTCAAAGTTTATATATTCCAAACACAAACACCCTCCAAATGAATAAAAAGTGTATGTTAAAGTGTGTGTGCTCGCGTGCACACACATCAACACATGTACGAGTATATGTATATATTTACACATCTATAAGTGTCTTCATAAACATACATCTCTTAACGCAGTATATGCACACATTTACGTCATAGTATGTATTATTGAAGTGCAATGTTGTTCCTTTTCAAGGCATGTGCCATCGAAAGCGTAGTTCACCATCATCCAAATCATTCGGTGAGACTCATGCTGGCTACACCAACGTTCAATTTTAGTCATCTTTTCACCAAGGTAAGTTAATTCGCATTTCATGTTTTGATTTCGTTGTTATCGCCTACTGAGTATGATCAATATTTTCAGATACATTACAGTTCGCCACACTGTTTTCTCTTTCACACAACTCTCTAGGCTTTCCTGTGAATCTGTCTATTTCTTAGACTAGGTTATTCACAAAAGCCTCGTAAATCAGTGTCCCAATTTATATCTATATTTGCGTTGTCTAACTGTTAACTGTGTGTGTGGGTGTATGTGCATGTGTTTTTGTAAGTGCTCTGTCACCCGATTTGCCTTTCTGTCCGCCTTTTTACTCTCAGACTGTCAGCAAATCTAGTTACCTGTCTAACAGTGTTTACGAGTTTGTCTTTCCATTCTATTACGAAATCCATATCTGAAGAAAATTGGTGTTTTATCTGGGAAATCAAGTAGTTTATCCACATCACTCAGATAAAGAACGATAGGCTACACAAGAATGGTCTTTTGATCTCAATGTAACTTAGTCATCTTCCGACGAAATTTAGAAAAAGAAAAGCATTCAGACAACGAGAGCAGGGCGGTTACTCCCCTCATGTTCAAGGTAATTCAAATATCTGAAAATACTCAAGAGACGAGTGATACTGATAAAATTTAAGAACATCGGTGAAATGTTGCACTCCATTACATATTATGACATGTATTCAATATAATTTTGTGTTGAAATGTTTCCAATCATATGATTCAAATCAGATCTTGGTGAAAAATGAAGTTGGTTGTTATGTTCCATGAATCAAGCTTAATATTCTTCAGAATATTGATCCCTGACAAATTGTAGCAGAGAGAGAGAGAGAGAGAGAGAGAGAGAGAGAGAGAGAGAGAGAGAGAGAGAGAGAGAGAGAGAGAGAGAGCAATAACTCGCAAACTATAGCACTGCAAATACATTACACTGTGGTTTGGTCTCAAAAGTTTGGTGTTATCTATTTTTAAGTAATATTACTGAAAGCTACTTACTAAATGTTCCTTATTGTCAGCTCAAGCTTTTGATCGTTTATAGTTTAAAGATTTATTGCATTACATAATTCAAGCTTAGTTCAGTGGCTTTTGTTTGTCATGAGATTTATTCGCTTGTCTTCTCTTTTCTCCAGTAATTCTTTTTTATTTAAACAGATTCTGCAAAGTAACACCAAAATGCAATTTTCGTGGTTAGATTTGGACGAAATCTTTGCAAAAGAACCTCTTCACTCTTGGCATCGGGAGCGGACGTGGATGCTCAGTGGCGGTAAGCAAAGTTTACTTACAATGGATACATGAAACAATTATTCTTCTTTCATATTTCTATCTTTGATTTTTAGCGGAATTCAAGCAACCAATGTTTCTAGTACTTGAATTATATACAGTTTGAAATAGCTTTGTTTTGTCACATGAATGGTCACTAGGACCAAATTTGACTGAGGTAGTTCACAATCATGCATCAGTTTTTACAAGGGGAAAAAATCTTCCATAATCAACGAGACGACTGAATGAGGCCCCACTTGTGATTCTGAAATTTTCTAATAATATCAGGGGTTCTGTTTTAACTGCCCTCTCTATCAGATGAATATTTCCAACAATAGCAACACTGAAGACGAATCTAGGCAAAACACCTTTTTATTATTTTACAATGTAAGGTTACTTTATCGGTAGTTAAAACGGGACTGGAGAGTTGGTGAGTGATGGTTTGCAATTTGAAAGCCGGGAGGTGAAGATATTTATTTATTACTTACATGATTAATTGATGTGATGATCATTCATCATCACATCAAATGCTTCCCAAATAATAGCCATAATGAGAGAGGAAACGAAGAAACTTAGGTATCAGGATATAACTAACGTTCTCCAAGTATTTTTGACAAGAACTGGATAAATCCTGTGCAAGGAAATGCTAGGCATGACGAATGGCAGATATCGTAATGACTCATGAAAAATTATCATGCATGACTGAATCTTTAAGAAATCTGAAGAAAAAAAGTTTGAGCGATGAAATTGGTAGTCTTGTTTATATTTCCAGTATAGTTTTCAAGTGTGACATGAAGCTTATAGCAAGATATCCATAAAGAATTGACCACGAGTGACAATTTGACTAAATAACTTTTCTTTCCTGCTCTTGTATTAACTTCAGTCCATTTTCCCCATTGAGGAGTGTACCTGAGAGACAGATTTAATATCTTACCATATAAAAGATCAAAAGAAAACAAATCGGGCAATACCGCTCATCTAATTTTAAGATCGAACAGCGGCTGTTGTCAACGACGTCGCCCGGGCGGAGATATTAAGACGATACGGAGGTACTTACGTTGATCTAGATGCTCTCACTCTACGGCCATTGCCCAACGGCACAAACTGGCTGACGCGGGTGGATGATTACCTGGTCACTTCAGCCGTCTCGAGTTTTACCTCGAGGCATCCGTTACTCCAGGTAAGGTCATTGTTCCCTAGCTCGAGTTAAATCTATGCTCTCTCTCTCTCTACCCCTATATATACAGTTACAAAAGTAAGCAGGAATTACATTTATTCCCAACTATTCCTTGCGCTCTGAGCAGTGCGACGTAATGAAATAAGGCTTTAAAGCAAATTTCCTAAAAAGAAACCAGATATTTTATTAATCAATCATTCATTAAATAAATACCTTGCCACAAAATTAGGCTACAAACACATACTCTTTTGCCTACAACAGCGAACGAGTTACTTCACGCTTTTGTTAGATCAAAAGGAAAAAAACTTGTTTTCGTTGCACTGACCACAAATTCCCACCTCTTCATTACTCTAACCATAGCTTCCTTTACCAATTTCTTATGCTAACCGGGCTCACACTTTTTCATTATGTCAGCCATTGCTCATTTCATTTAGTTACTTCAGTCACAAGCTCCCACTTTCTAAGAACTCAACACGAGTACAATAATTCACTCTTTTTGTGAGGCTCACCTTCACTTTATGAGAGTCATAGATCGCCAGGTCATATTATAACTTTAAACACAAGTCCCTACTTGTTCATTTCATTAATTTCAGTTCACGACACTATTTCGAAATACATGTATTACCCTCAACTCCTTTAAACAGTTTGTTTCACTAGAAACAGGTTGCCTCGTATTTCTAATGCCAACCATAAGTCTACTCTCATTTATATATTACACTAACCACAGATGTACTTGATCATTTTGTTATACTTACTCCAAGTTGCCATTTAAATCATACCCTAACTATACATTACTTTACCATTTTGTAACAGTAACGAGAAGTTCCTTCCTTATACTTTTGATAACAATAACTCACTTCAGCATTTCAGATTCCCACATTTTTGTTAACTCTGACTACGGGTCATTTGTATATTTAGGTTCAACTGAACACGTTCGATAAAATGGTTACCTGCCTGTTGAACAGATGTATCCAAAGAGCATGTAGGTCTCATTACTGGTTGTCCTTTCATGTGCTATAGAAAATGAGTGTTCTAGTTGTTAATTAAATTTTAACAAGAGGATAAATTAATAAAACTTTAATTCAATTTTGCTTAAAAATAATTCTTGTGATGATACATTAATTATTTTTAGGCTTCACTAACTTACTTGAAAAAGGTTGGATGCATCTGATCGGGGTAGCCAAAAGATCATAAAAAACAAAATGACGATCACAAAATAACAAACATTTGCTTTTTTACAACAACTTCCTAATATTTAAAAAAATACATATATCTTTCATTATCCAAAAATCTCTGACCCATAGATAAAACATATGACACTATCTAACATAACAAAAAAGAATCCGAACCGATTCCTTAACATGAACATTTTTACAATTCCATTTACTCTTTTTCAAACCCAATGTTTCCTTGCTTCCAGAATTCTTGCCTGGCTGAAACGATATTTAGATACAGGGTACGTTTTAATTAACCCAAGACTCAAAATAAAATCCGATATGAAATACATTTGTCAGATACAATATTCCATGAAATTTTATTAGGATGACGATACGTTTTCATCTTCCTTCTTGTTAGTATTTAAGAAAAAGGAGGCGTCGTAGAACTAAGTAAAATATTTGAAAGAACTGTCTCTACTGATTTCAGGAGGTAACTAAAAACATTCCAAAGGTTTTCGATCCATCGAGCTGCTGCAGCGTAGGCCCTGATCTTTTTACTCAGCTTCTACAGAAAATGTGCCCAAAGAATATAACCAAACCTTCGTTAGTCAGTCCCGAAGACTTCGAGTTCTGCCGTGACATCACTGTTTACCCGAGGAAGCTCTTCTACCCTATTCACTACGGTTACAAATCAGATGAACTGGAGAGTATCTTCACGGAAGGCCAAGGTCTCGGCTTACAGTTCTTTTCCACAACCAAAGCCTTTTCCCTCCATCTCTTCCATTCTCTCTCGTCCAAGAGAACAGCAGACCTGGGAAGTGACTCGATCGTCGTGGAAGCTGCCAAGAGAAACTGCCCCTAATGTGTTTCAGGCTTTAAACTCCCGAGGGAGGAACTTCTGATTTCGGTGTTTAGTTTCCATAAGCCATTTCTTAGTTGTAAATATACTTTATTTTCCATATCCTTTCCTGTCATATGACTTGTATCAGCAGCAGTGTGTCTGGAATTGTTCTGCTATCAAGCATACAATGATGCCATTTATAGCGTAATGATCATAATGTACTACTGAGCTTGGAATAGGAACCATTGAAAAGTCTCTACGTTTATGCAGGTCTACCAATTCACTAAATCTGTGTTCATTCATTTATCCAAAAGATATAAAAGGTTTGAATCAACATAGATGTACATGTATAATTATTTTCCTGCGTTAGATTGCTTTTTAATTTGATTTATTTACTGTTTTCTAGCCTATGAATATTTACATATACTAATATGACCGATATTCTCATAAGTGAATCAATATTTGTTCTGCAGAAAAAGGTTTTTAAAGGAATTACATGGAATCAGGAAAGATAATTAAAGTTCATACACACACACACACACACATACATATATATATATATATATATATATATATATATATATATATATATATATATATATATATATATATATATAGTGTGTATATTTCTGTCTGTTTAAGCACAAGCACATGCGGTTGTTTGTGTTCAGACATTAGAAATACAGCGAAAAACTAAAATTGTATAAAGCTTCATAAGCAGAATACAATGATAAACATACTTCTGAGAAAGAAAAAATGCCCGCATAATTACTCTTGAATTCCGGAAGCAGACCCTTGCTTGTCAAGATAATTTAGAAAACCAGTAAATATAAATTCTGTGATCTACTGACTTTACAGTTGCAAGTGACTTACATTATCAGAGAAACGGAATTCCTTCTACTGAAACTTTTTTTTTTTTATACAAATCTTCATAAAATATTAAGATAATGCCAAATATATCACGACTGATCATACTAACTTAAAAATCTTTGAATACATTAGGCAGTTATTTCAGTGGTTTACGATCTTATCATGTATTTTTATTAATTATCAAAAGGGGCCGTTGTCAGATACAACTATTTATTTGTTTTAATTTTTTTACGAAAGTACAGCTAGGTAAATACAGTCAATATTTTACATTAAAAAGAAAAGCAAAATATTAGAAAATCCAGCGATGATAGCTCATCTATTCAAAACATAAATTTAAGAAATTTTGCTAAGGTCTTAAGGCGCGTTTACACCGGTGTAAATTTTCGTGCGCACAGGAGGCATGCGCCTATTTCACGGAGAGGCAAGCAGAGGCATGCCTCAAGTCTGTGCACACAGGCCAATGTGCACACACGCACGCAGGCGCAAGTGTCTCCCCCATCCCAGACGGGGAGACTCGTGCAACAGTCTCACGCCGGCCACCATTTGATGTACACGTGTTTACTCTATTGCCAGTACGGCGGATTGGTCAAACGAAAAAAATATTAACTTTATTGAGGATTATCGTTCCTTTACTTGTCTGTGGAAGGCTAACTCCGATAATTATAAAGACAGGGTCAAACGGAGTGATGCCCTGCTGTTTATAAAAGCTAAATATGTATTTCAAAATCAGTTGGAGACATACGTGTGAAGTTCTTGAGAAACACATTGCTTGCCATCCTAACCTCTTCTTCTACACTCACTGTAAATACCCACCGACGTGCAAGATATTCATTGACCCAGCACTCACGCCTTTTCCTTCGATTTCTTCTTTGTCTCAAAATAACACCAGCTGCGGCAGCAGCAACCGCTTGGTCGAGAGCAGACATGTTGATGGCTGCTTCACTCTAGGTGTGAACAGAACCAGGCATGCGTGAACGTGCGTATTGCATGCGTAGCCGCATGGCAACTACGCGCACCGGTGTAAATGAGCCTTTACATTCTCTCAGTTTTCTTTTTGGTGGGGTTGGGTTATTTCCTTCATTATACAAACTTACAAATGAAGGAAAATGAGACCATCCTAAAATTTCTGTTGGAGAAAAGATTACCAATTCTGTTTTCCCAAATATGTATTTTGTCATTTTGCATCTTGACTTGAGGAAATGCCACTCGGGTCAACCATAATCAAGCAGAAGTACTTGAAGTTACCAGGAAGGATGAGGTTATATGAGAGTTGTTTCAAAAAAAAACATTAATCACATTACTTTGTGTGCCAGAAAGTTACTAATACCAATGTAATCAGGTATTAAACTCAGTCATTGGTATTACTATTGCGTTTACGTTCATCATTTTGGCAAATATAAGTAGAAATGAGAGGACCAACTTCAACTCATGTCCTCCCGGTGAGCGCCTTTATTCTCACTCTATTTACAAGACTCGCCACAAGATGGCAGCGCATGAAACAATAACAATAGGGACCTTCAATATAAAAGGTATCAATAATATAAAGCACCATTCCCAACAAAGTAAATGAGTATAACACTCTTCAAGTAAAATAATTAATTTGAGTTTACATCTCAACATCCCCCCTTAAACTTAAATTAATTCGCCTCTAACAATGGCAAATTTCTTTAACTTTTGCTTAGACATAGGCTTTGTAAACATATCAGCAATCCTTTCATCTGAAGGCACATAAACAAGAGCTACAATTCTACTTTCAATTTGAGATCTTATAAAATGATACTTAATATCAATATGCTCAGATCTTTGGTGGTGGACAGGATTCTTAGCTAATGCAATAGCTCCCTTATTGTCAACATTCAGAATAATAGTTTCACGATTACAATTTATCATATCAGCATATAATTGTCTAAAAAAATTTCCTTCCTGCACAGCATGGGTTATAGCTACATATTCAGCTTCACAAGTGGACAAAGATACTACCTTCTGTTTTTTTTTGTCTTCCATGAAATTAGTGGTCCACCTTCACATAGTTTAAAACAATATCCTGTAATACTTTTTCTATCCTCAGATGCACCCTAATCTGAATCACAGTAACCAACTAAACATAATGGGTCATCTGACTTCTTAAAAGTTGAACAATAATGCAAAGTACCCTCCAAATACTTCAAAACATGCCTTGCTAAACTTAAATGTGCAATAATATGGTTAGACATATATTGGGACAACTTAGTAACAACGTAACTCAAATCAGGTCTAGTATCAGTCATAATGTAGATTAAGCTACCAATAATCTCCCTATACAATTTAGGGTTAGCTAATTCTTTGGAATCATTAGAAATTAACTTGTTTCCGCTTAAATCACAAGGGATTGCTTTGGGGTTACAATCATTCACTCTGAATTTTTCAAGAATTTTCTCACAAAATTTCCTTTGGTTCATACCAATAGCCCCCCTGAATCAATAATAAATTCATTTCCTAAAAAATATGAGATTCTCCCAATATCTTTCATCTTAAACTTATTTTTGAGATTCCTTCAAGACATTATTAGCAGCAATTATCAAATCAACCCATATCAATATCATAGTTATATCATTGCCTTCATACTTTGTATAAAAACATGCATCAGCAGCAGATTGCTTAAACTTATGACTAACAAGAAATCTATGTAACAGATTATTCCAATTTCTTCCACTTTGTTTTAGTCCATACAAAGATTTGTTCAATTTGTAAACTAAATGTTCACCTTTTTCATTGGTTTTCTTGAACCCTTCTGGTTGTTTAAGATATATTTCATAGTCTATATCAGCATTTAAACAGGCAGTTTTCACATCCATTTGGTGGACTTCCATATCTTCTCGCACTGCTACTTGCATCATCATCCTTATTGTAGTATGGCGTGCAGTCGGTGAGAAAGTCTCTTCATAATCCACGCCTTTCACTTGGGAATATCCTTTTGCCACGTATCTTGCTTTAAACCTCTCTGTGTTGTCTGGTTCATGCTTCACTACATACACCCATCTTCCTCCAACAACTGTCCGTCCTTCAGGAAGTTTTGTCAACTTAAAAGTGTCATTTTCTTCCAAGGCTCTCATTTCTTCTTCCATAGCCTCCTTCCAATAATGCGATTCTGGAGATTCGAGAGCTTCTGTGTATGCAGTTGGAATGTCAGCAACACGGTAGCAATTATCAATGGAACATTGTAGTAATTTTTCTTGTAATCCATCCAACTCATAGTCTTCTAAATTCTTGGGCCTATTTCGTTGCCTCTGTGGATATCTTCTCTCCTCTTGTTCCTTTTTATCTTCTTTCTTCTTTTTATCTTGTTCATTCTCATCTTCATCTTGAAAGTTTCCTCTTTCTTCATCTTTATTCTTATCCTTGGACGTCTCATTGTCTTTATATGCTGGATAAGGATTTACATATTCTTCTATATATTCTTGCTGTACATCTTCTTTTGGAAAGTCTTCACTATACTTCACACATCTCACCCTAAATAGGCTGGACTCTCTGTATCATGGCCTACAAAAATTCCTCTTCTAGAACGGGCATCTAATTTTTTCTTGTCCTGCTCATAAGCATAACAGACACTTCCAAAGATATGCATGTCCTTTACATTTGGCGTTTGTCCAGTCATCACTTCAAATGGCGTCTTCTTCGTCCTTGGATTGTAGCACCTGTTCCGGATGTATGCCGTCATCTTCACAGAATAGGTCCATAATTTCTTAGGTAACTTGCTTTCCAACAATAAACATCTCGACATATCGAAGATTGTTCTCCAGGGGCGTTCCACAGTACCATTCTGATGTGGAGAGTAGGGCGCTGAAAATTCTTGCCTGATACGGTTCTTCCTCATGAGGGCTCGAAACTTCAGAAATAAATTCTGTTCCATTATCTGTCCTCATTCGCTTCACTGAACCATATGGCGCACAATCAGCCAAAAATCTCTCTGTAGCTCCTGCAGCATCACTCTTATTTTTAAGCAGATATACCTTAATAATACCAGAAAAAATCATCAACGAATGAAATTGCATATTTAAAACCGTCTTTAGCTATTGGGTCAATTTTACCCGTTAAATCACAATGAACTAATTCAAGCTTTTTAGTGGCTCTCCTGTCAGGTTTCCTATTTCTGTACTGTAGTCATCTTACCCACTGTACAGACTTCACAACTAAAATTACCTTTACTGGGAATATTCATACTTTCAACAACATTTTCCAGTTTCAATACATCTTGCAAATTACAATGGCCAAAAATCTTATGCCATTTTTCTAAAGTATGCATGCCACTTCTTAAACCTACATTATACAAAAAATACAATTTATTATTTGTCTCAATATTGAACTTACAACCATCTGGAGCACGTAGCTCTGCATAGTCTGGGGTAAACAAAATTTCCCCACCCCTTCTAGTAGCTGCCTTAACAGAAAATATATTCTGTCTGTATGATGGAATGTACAAGTCATCGCTTAAAGTAACTTTTTGTACATTACCCTTTGAATCACGTAAATTTACAACAGCATTACCTTTAACTAAAACAATACCTGTGGTCCTACTACCATCTGAAAGCTCAATAGTATAACCCTTAGGATTAAAATCTTCATCAAATTTTACAAACTTAGATTTCTCAATAATAATATGTGCAGTTGCACCACAATCAACCATCAAACCTTCATTCATTGAACTTGATTCACTAGCTCTAAAAAGATAATTATTACCATTTCCATCATTTTCGTCACTTGAATCATCATTATCTTTTCTCACTGTTTTCACATGATATTTCTTCTTACAATAATTTGTATCATGCGTATTAGATTTACAATTTTCACACCAATGGTTAGGCTTCTTGTTTCTTCCACTTCGACACTGAAATGAACTATGGCATTCTTTGCCACAATTATAACACTTAAAGGAATTTCTTTGCATCACTGTCTTCATCACTGCATGATCATTATCTTCATTTGTCTTATTGGCTTCTTTTGTCTTCCTCTTATAACCCTTCAGGGTTTCTCCATAGTCTGCCAAATGTCTCTTGAACTCAGGAAAATTCCATCCTTCTTCTCTGACCTACCACAGTAGAGAATGTATGGTAACTGTAGGGTAATCCATAGATACAAGTAATTCATCATCAATATCCTTCTTGGCTTCTTTCAAGTAAGTCGACAATCTCTCTGCCCTGATCAAACAATCAGTGGCACGTTCATCTTTCATCCTCAGATTAATTAATTTTTTATACAATTTTATTATTCTAGGTTTACTTGTACCAATATAATGACTATGAAGTATTTCTAAAGCTTTCTTACCATTATGCTTGGCATCGCGCATCACGAGGGAGAAACTTGTTTCATCCAAATATTGTACCAGCTCCGCATAAACTTGCTTGTTCTTCACTGTATCTGGACCATCTGCCTCGATCACATCGTCGAGTTTTAATCTCACTACATGGCTTTTAAACCTCTCTTCCCACATCTCATACTTATCTGCATCGCCATTGTACATCAGGTGGCTCCTGGGCCCATAACCTGTTGCGTTTACGTCCACCATTTTTGGCAAATATGAGGAGAAATGCGAGGATCAACTTAAAACCCCATGTCCTCCCGGTGAGCGCCTTTATTCTCAGCTCTATTTACAAGACTTGCCACAAGATGGCAGCGCACGAAACAATAACAATAGGGACCTTCGATATAAAAGGTATCAATAATATAAAGCACCATTCCCAACAAAGTAAATGAGCATAATATCTTTAAACATACTCTTCAAGTAAAATAATCAATTTGAGTTTACATCTCAACAATTAGTAATGCAGGTATTAAACAGTTATTAGAACTCTTGTCTTTCTATTGCTTCCTAAATACCGCGGTGGACAGTCATGAATTTTGCCACCTCGGGTAACAGGTACATTAAAATCCTTATTTGGACTTTCTTTTGAAGTGCAAAGGCAAACAGAACCGATGATCAATTGTCCTACAGTCTTTCTCCGCTTCTGCTCAGACAAGATATCTTTTTCTTTGGGGACAGTGGAATGATGCTGCAAAGATTTCACATTGATCGACAACTTTGCAGTACCTAGAATCTCCGAAATATAAACATGTACAAATGTATGATTTCGTTTTTGTATGTTCGTGGAGTTCTTGCTTAACACTAATGGTGGGTGAAAGCAAACACCAATATAAAGCAGGTTCTTAGTGCATTTTTGCAAAATGATACAGAACAAACAAAGGACAAATTATGCATAGCTGTCGAAACGATCTCTGGCTAACTTACTGAATGATTATCCTGGAAGCAACAGTATTGCCATGACATTCATATTTTACGAAGGCATTAGTTGCACATAAATATTATCATTATTAAGGGAGGCATATAAAAGGTATATGAACACAAGCATAAAATATTCAATATAAGAGTACAAAGGAAGAAATGCAGTGAATAATAATTGGAACATAAGCAGTCTTTCTCATACAACAAATATATCACTATATCTTTCCAATACCAGCA
>NC_089762.1:10136988-10174488 GCF_040412425.1 Macrobrachium rosenbergii | reverse complement strand
AGGTTAGGTTCCAGAACCCCTCACGCTTAGTGAATTTTCGTGTAAGCTTGGCATGGTCTCTAAAAATGCTAATAAATGCTTATTTCTAAAGTTTAAACACTAAATATGACCCTAATCATGCTCCCAAATTATTAAGTTAACTTTTAAATGAAATTAAAAGTCACTGTAATTTCATTTAAAAGTTTGCTTAATACATTACCCTTAAAAAAAGAAATAAATGGTTGACATAAAAATTGAGCTGGAAGAGAATTTTCTCTCTCTCTCTCTCTTCCCCCTTCTGACCAATCTATTTTTAGAAGTCTTCCCAACCTCTTTTTAATAATTTCTTTATTCTACATCTCCTTCTCTTTGTTCTGGAATGCTTTTTCATGAAGAAACAGTGTTTTTTATTTTGACAAATACAACTCTTAGTCATTATGTCTCTATGTTTTAGAACGTATTTGCCACACTAGCGCATTTACACTTCGTAGACGGTACAGGTCAAATTAGATCAATTTAAACTATCCACTGTACAGGTAAAGACGTATAGAGAAATAATAAGTTGTAAAAATGTGTGAGCGCTAACTATGAAGAATGAGAGAGAGAGAGAGAGAGAGAGAGAGAGAGAGAGAGAGAGAGAGAGAGAGAGTGAGTGAAATTGTTTATGAATTATTATGTTAAATTATCTATGAATTATTACAGAGACAGAGAGAATAACATGAGAGAGAGAGAGAGAGAGAGAGAGATTGACTTGAAATATCAAGTTAAATTATCTATGATTATTAGAGAGAGAGAATAACATGAGAGAGAGAGAGAGAAAGTTATTCTTACATTAGATATCAAAGGTGGAAATTCTGTATGACACTAACTTTTAAATGAAATTAAAGTTACTGTAATTTCATTTAAAAGTTAGCTTAATACATTACCCTTAAAAAAGAAATGAATGGTTAATGTAAGAATATAGGAGCGTGTGAAGATTAGTATACCATTTCTCCCTCTCCTCCCACTCCACCTATCTATTTTTAGAAGTCTTCTCAAACTCGTTTTCAAAAACTTCTTTATTCTGTCTCTTTCTCTTTGTTCTGAAATGTTCTATGTTTTAGAACGGGGCATTTACAGTTTGTAAACGTACAGGTAAAATTAGATCAATTTAAAATTATCTACTGTACAGTTAAAGACATACAGAGAAACAGTAATACGTAGTGGAACGAAAGAGAGAGAGAGAGAGAGAGAGAGAGAGAGAGAGAGAGAGAGAGACATTGTCCTTACTCAAGAGATTGAAATTTTTATGAATTATAAGAGATTGAAATTTTTATGAATTATAAGGAGAGAGAGAGAGAGAGAGAGAGAGAGAGAGAGAGAGAGAGAGAGAGAGAAACATTTGACCACTGATCAGCAACACTCCCCCTTCTTGTCATGTTAAGTGACATGTCTGACAGCTTTTGCCTTCAACCTTACAAAAGATGAGGGAAAGAATTTGTTTGTTTGAAATAATACGAATTTTGTAATTACAGTTATATTATTATTATTATTATTATTATTATTATTATTATTATTATTATTATTTGAAAATTACTTATTATTAGGTAAAAAATTTATTTATCATACATAACAAATAAACATACCTGTATACATGTACCATAAATATTCTCTCATCTCAGTAAGAGAGAGAGAGAGATATATATATGTTATTACTTTTAATATTTAATATTATTTAATTTACGCATAAAAGCTTCAAAACTTATAATTTACATAAAAAATTAAACAAACACTTTTGCAGGGTTTCTCAGTGTTCGTGTGTCTGTGAAAAACTCATGTATGACAATTAGGTTCCAATGAAAAATTCGTGTGTCTGTGAGTTCGTGCAACTTGAATCGTGTAAGTTTGGGGTATTACTGTAATGTGCTCTTTCATGCCCAGTAGTTTTGATTAAAATACTTTCTCTCCAATTTTAATTACGGTCGCGTTTCATCCATGTTGCCGATGCAAGATAATTTAAAGCCATTAGCAGCTTGAACATTGTTTTCTCAGCTTCAGCTACAATATGCAGCTTAAATTTAGCAGTATATTTCCTTGCTGATCTTTAAAGCATACCGAATAAGGGTATATAATATAAAAATATATCAGTCCTATTCTACTTAACGTCATTTGTACTATAACTACGATAACAGTTTATTATTGTAAAATGGTTGAAATATAAGCAAAATGGCTTGTTATCTGATTCGGTGATAGCAAAACAACAGTTACTCGTTCAGTTGTTTATGGCTGTACGCATTTATGCAAGAGTATAACGTTACTAACAATACTTTTATCATTCTCTTTTACCTTTTTAACTAGAAGATGGGATAAAGAGATGGAGGAAAAGAAGTAATTTGGTCTCTCTCACTGCCTGATTGTACACTGCTGCCTGTGCCCGCACGAAATTTAAAAATATTTTATAAATATTGTCGTATTGGTATTAAATGCTTACCCCATTGCAAAATCGAATTATCGTAACTTGAGCACAACCTGAGTACCTGAGTATTTTAATAGTTTTATCACAAAAAGTGCTTTTAGTCATGAAAATGAAATGAAAATACAGTAATTTGTGAATATTTCTCAGTGAAAAATACCGTGAATGGGCGAATTTTCAGCAAATAATGTGTATATATGTTCCAAAGAGAAATCTGCGAATAGGAGAGTCTGCGAATCGTGAGACCGTGAATACGAGGGGTTTACTGTGTGTGTGTATATATATATATATATATATATATATATATATATATATATATATATATATATATATAAATATAATGTATATATATAAAATAGAAATATATCATTTTATAAATATAAACATGAGTGTATATATATATATATATATATATATATATATATATATATATATATATATATATATATATATATATATATATATATATATAATATATTATATATAAGTGAATGTTTGTATGTCTGTGTGCTATAGAAATCCACACTGCTTGACAGACCTAGACAAAATTTTGTATGCAGCCCCTGTGTCACCATAGGAAAGTTATAACTCCAAATCAAACCCCTACCCCGTGACTGACATACAAACACAGACAAAGCAAGTAAAAATTTCATTTTTACCGGTGCTGTCAAGTTTTCTTCAGTAGCTTTATGGGATAATGGTCACTTTTCACCTATTGCACCAGATTTTTTTCCAGGCGCTGTCAGATGCGTGGTAGCATGACAAATATGAATTGCCTCATTAATTCGTTTGTTTCTTCTTCGTTTTTACCATCGGAATTCGCTATTGTGACATTACAGTGACGTATTTCGTTATAATGATGCATTTCGCTATAAAGCCGGTTTAAATGAGGCCTGGAATAATCGAAATATCACGCTTGGACACTCCAGAAGTTGACAGTTGGAAGTAATTATTGTGCTAATTGGCAAAACACTTCACTGCATACAGAATTTGTTGCTTCTTTTCACATTGCTTGGAACTGATTATCTGGAAGATAATGACTGAAAATTCTACATATATATTTTATAGGAATGTAAATCATTACATTTGGAAACGTTTTCCGAAAGGCACTTGCAGGATCTGCATTTATGGAGGGTAAATATATACGATGCAAACAGGGATTAAATTAAGAAATGTCAACTGCTGCACTTCGAGGAACGTCGAAGAGCTCACAGCTTACACAACACTTCAATTTTTATCTCTTGCTGATGTAATCATATACAATAAGGAATAGTAGCCTATTCCCGTCATTTAGGAAAATAAAATTATTATTATGATTATATATTAGAATGATATATATTTATTTCTATCTTTTATCAACACATATTTATTCAAAACAATAAATGACTTGTTGCCTAACATTCCTCCAAGAAGGGAAAAATTTTGTTATATACATGACTACGTCATTACTAAAGGTACGAATTGACCAAGTTTATAGATGCGGTAATTTTTTTCTGACAATCCGAGTAACCTTATACTTATTGCTACGTTAATGGATTTGATGTCATTGTAAAGATAATGAGTTGTAATTTATCATGGTATGTTAAAAACGTCCCTAAAACCAATATAAAGAATATGTATCATGAGTTGAAGTTAGGTGTATAAGAAAGTGTTTTGCCACTTTTTTTCTTAAAACGATAAGGGTGGTGGAAAGAAGTAAAAAGGCACAACAGAGTAAAGACTAAACATTTCTCATTAGAAAAAGACGTCTATTCTCCTACAATATTAATGGATGAGTTTAAATTAGAACTAAGGGGTTGGTGCAGTTTTTATGAGTTCAACAGTGAATTTTACTTTCATTATAGTAACACATATCATAAAAAGACATCATTGGCCTAGGCCTATACCAAATTGTCTGTGTCACATGGGATATTGTTTTCAATTTTTATTGTATGATTTGGACTTATAACAGCCTACAAATATCATTGAAGAGTCTAACAGTGAGATGAATAACGTCTATACATAATTTATTCATATTCTGATCACAGCGTCTGAGAAATTTCATAAGTGAAATACAGCGGGAAAACTGTCATAAAAATTATGCTACCTTGTCAGTCAGTCAATAGATATTTAGGTAATACCATCAGCTCATCCATTCCGGAGAGTGGACTTTCTCCGCCCACAAACTGTTGTCTACAAGTAAGTTTTAACGGCAGCTTCGATGAACTGACAGAAGAAATGACAAGCAAACTTGATCGTGTATAATGGCCTAAGGTTGTTGAATTCTATGATAGTGAACGGGTGTGTTGAGAGAGAGAGAGAGAGAGAGAGAGAGAGAGAGAGAGAGAGAGAGAGAGAGAGAGAGAGAGAGAGTTTACTGAATGTCAGTCAGAGTTTTTCCAGGCAGCGCCAGGCTGATCAGCTAGTAGATATATTGTCCCGTTCATGCAGCCATGGGGATAAGGGATGGCTCTAATTATGACTTAGATAACGGCAACTGACTAAAAGGAAGCCTTTGCTCCGGTGAACAGAAAACTTTTTAAAAGTGACTATAGTCAAAATACCATCAAGATAAGGGTTTAAGGCAAACTTAGACTGTCCACTTAAAAAGTATAATTCACTAAAGTATCAGAAGACGAAATATTTACAGGAGCTATCAGTAGAGCTCCGTGGAACTATCCAAATTACTGTACTAAGATCACAATTACTAAGCACGAGTGCCACACAAGTGCAAGCACTATAACTATGCCTTCTTAGGCTAACACACTTCTCAAATATAGGATAGAATCCTTAGATAGTACAGGATGGGCTACAGCAAGCAAGACAGGGTTCCCTCTGGGGTTTCAGTATATCTTGACCGGATATGGCACCTGTAGTTTGCAGGAGGATGGTACCGTTGATCTACAGGTAATTTCACATAACAGGTACTCGCAACACAGATCTGCAAGAGCAGGGGTGTTGTAATATACGAAGGAATTTCAAGTGACAATTAACTTGGAATACATAAGAAAATAACAAAACACTGGTCTTCGACTCTGGTATTAGTAACTCACGGTATGTTAACACTTGTAGTCAAGCAAACGTAAAACTAATACTAGTATTCCAATATTGATAAATCAAACACCACAATCAAACATCACAAGAATCTCTGAGGGAGAATTTGAAGGGGTATGGATATGGAAATAAGAGAACAGGTGGAGAATTACGGTAGATACAATGGTGAGGCCGGACAAACAACTTCCAATCACATTACCTTAGTCCGTGGACAAGACTTGAGTAGATCAGAGCCAGTTTCCCATAGCAGGAGCATCAACAGAAGCTGTGTCGCGTACAGTTCCCCACCATAGAGGGGATTAGATGAAGCGGGAGGGCGCTGTTGGGCTACAGAGTCATCAACGCTCAAAGGTTAGTTAGGACCACCTTCAGAGTGACAGCATCAGAGAGACGTCTAGTGGGGACTTGATTGGAGTCCCTATCCAAATAAGCTTCTCGACAGGTAGACATCATAAGATACACTAGCAAAGGATGGTCTGTCAGAGCTTGTATTTATACTGCTAACGGTGGTCGTGTTTTGACAGTTCCCTCTTAATAGTCTCATCTATGGTTCTCGTCTTGGGGCACGCCGCTAATCCTGGCAGGCATCTGGAAAGGTTGTTGAAAGTCGGCTGATAAACTGTTCGAGGGAGAGAGAGGTTAATAACGAGATACTTAGAGTGGAGAGGCGAGGCTGAGTGGGAGGAGACGCAGGTGTGGGTCAGGTCTAGGAGGTGACCCTTAATGGCACGGCAGGTAGTTGAAAGAGAGCTCTCGTGACAAGATTGGCTGGGGGCTGCTTAACAATAACGGAAATGTGTGAAATCTCAAAGGTTCTTTTTAATGTGCAAAGGGCTGCTGATTTTCCCCTCAAGTGAGGATTATTATGGTTGGGTCAGGGGTTGGTAATGACTTAGGGTACAGTCACGAATTTATCTCCTCATTGGCACCTGGGTTGTCATTATTGGAAGGGCAAGGCATGGCAAAACGTCAAGTGAAGTTTACAAAAGCATCTAGTGCTTCTTTCAATTTATGTTATGTTATATTTTATATTGAAATATCAAGATGGGAAAAGCAAAATTCAAACGATAAAAAGAACTTTTGTAACACCTCCCCAATAAAGAAGATACTACACACCCCTTTTGGGTGTGAATGCCTAAAGCTTTTTTAGTATTGACAGACACGACTTAAATATAAAATCATGTCTGTGTGCAAGGTTTACTCTAGACAGTTCAAACTATGAGGCAGAAAACTGTGACTTATAGCAAACACAAATCATGAAAAGCAGCATTATTAATTCATTTACATCTTACTGTACTGCAGATTTGCCTCTTATATATTACATCTTACCTAAGGTAATCATAACATACAAATCCATTTTACTAATGATATATGGACTGTGGATGATCAGACAACCTTTGCCTGATTTCTACACACTTAAGCTTGTGCTAACCCATACACAAGGTAGTGCAACTGGTGACAGTGCAAAAAATAGGAAAAGAAAGCAGAAGATAGCGATAATGGGCCTAAAGGGGATTTAGCTAAGTTAAATATACTTGGGAAACACATCATAATTCACAAAATTTTGACCAGTAGGGAGTGACTTGATTGCCGTCACTGTAATAGGCATCAATCACTGGTAAATGTGAAAAACCTGACACGTCAGGTAGCTCTGATCATCAGAGGCCATACAGGACTCTCAGTATTAGCATTGACAGTGCCAGGGAATCTGGTACTTGGCACTCTGCATATCATTCAAGCAGAGCAGGTAATGTAACACAAAGTTAGTGGTAGACTACCAAGAGTCGTGCAATGAGTGTTACTGTAGGAACAGAAGAATTTACACGATGTCAAACGACAGGAAAGGAAATGACTTACATTTTACAAAGAGTTAGAGAAAGGAAGTGATTTGGCATCCAACTCTGGATTACGGTGCCAAATTACTTAGATAAAGTGAAGGGGGCACTGTGCCAGGTTGGCACCAGTGCCATGAGAACTCGATGGCTCTTGTAAGCTACCTGGGGATCCTACACTATTTACCTCTCTTCCTTGGGCCTCTCCTGGCTTGATGAGTTGATGGCACCATAGGAGTCGGGAACCCGAGTCCGAAGAGAGCGCGGGAGTGCCACCTCTTCAGGTTGCTGCAACAACCAGAGCAGGGGGGGTAGTTAACCCTTAAACGCCTACTGGACGTACCATACGTCGACTAAAATTGTCTGTTGGGTGTCAAGTGGACGTACCATACGTCGACTAAAAATGCTTTTTTTAAATATTCGCGGAAAAATAATTATAGGCCTAGTTTGCGAAAGGTTTTAAATCATGCGCCTTGAGGGATGCTGGGAGTTCACGGATCAAGCGGTTGTTTTGTTTATAAGCTTCACCCAGACGCGCATGTGCGAATTTCCTCCTTCCCGTATCAGAAAGCATCAGCGCCGCATCGTCCGAGAGCGATTTTTTGACGCATCCGTGTTTTGCAGAACTTTGGCGAGTGTATGCGTTTTTGTGAGGCAACAGGACGTTTGCAGAGATGTCCCAACGTCGTCAGGACCGTGAAAGGCGCATACTGCCTGTCGGTAGTGAGCGTGTGAGATGAGTTTTAGACTGGGATGCTGGAGAGGGACCAAGCACCCAAGATGACCCAGCTTCTCAACGCCGTGTTGTGCGGCCACGTGTGACCGAAGGGGACCAAGGACCACATCCCGTGCCTTTTACGACCCTAGGAGGCATCGGGGTGTCCTGAGGGGCATCCGTAAATTTTTTTTTTTTAATTTTTCCTTCGCTGAAAATCCTATCATTTCTTGAGTCACCTTGTCGTAATTTTTTCGCCGTTTTATATTATTCGTTACATAAAGTGTTATACATCAAAATGTGCGCAATTTCAAGTAGAATACAACGAAAAATAAATCATTCTTTTAGCTTTTAACAGTTTTTAAATATTTTCATTTCAATCACGATAACTGACAAAATTTTAACATTCGGTCAATTTTGACTCGACCGAAATGCTCGAAAAACGCAATCGTAAGCCAAAATTCTTACATTCTAGTAACAATCAATCATTTACCTTTATTCTGCAAAAAACGGAAAGTCTCCAGCACAATATTTCGATTTATGGTGAATTTTTGAAAAAAACTTTTTCCTTCGCTCCGCTGAAAATCCTAGCATTTCTTGAGTCACATTGTCGTAATTTTTTCGCCGTTTTATATTATTCGCTACATAAAGTGTTATGCATCAAAATGTGCGCAATTTCATGTAGAATACAACAAAAAATAAATCATTCTTTTAGCTTTTACCATTTTTTAAATATTTTCATATAAATAACGATAAATAGAAAAAATCAACCTTCGGTCAACTTTAACTCGATCGAAATGCTCGAAAAACGCAATCTTAAGCCAAAATTCTTACATTCTAGTAACAATCAATCCTTTACCTTCATTTTGCAACAAACGGAAAGTCTCTGGCACAATATTTAGATTTATGGTGAATTTTTGAAAAAAACTTTTTCCTTCAATCCGCGCGCGCGAACTCCGCTAAAAATCCTAGCATTTCTTGAGTCACCTTGTCGTAATATTTTCGCCGTTTTATATTATTCGTTACATAAAGTGTTATACATCAAAATGTGCGCAATGTCATGTAGAATACAACAAAAAATAAATCATGCTTTTAGCTTTTACCATTTTTGAAATATTTTCATATAAATAACGATAAATAGAAAAAAATCAACCTTCAGTCAACTTTAACTCGATCGAAATGGTAAAAAAATGCAATTGTAAGCTAAAAAAAACTTACAGTCTAATAATATTCAATCGATTTCCTTAATTTTGAAATAATTGGAAAGTCTCTAGCACAATATTTCGATTTATGGTGAATTTTGAAAAAACTTTTTTTACGTCCGCGTTACGAATTCATGCATCATTTTGTGATAATATTTTCTCTGTGTTGCTTTAATCGTTTTACAATCTGTTATATACCAAAATCATTGCAATTTAGTGTACAATACAACTAAAAAAAATTAACTCATTAGCGTTAACCGTTTTGCTTACAGCGCGATTTGTATACAATTATATACGAGTTTTTTTTTTTTGCTGTCATATATTCCAATATTTATATATGATAATGATATTTTTTTCATTTCTGATGGTTGCATACTAAACTTCAGGCAATGAGAAAAAAAGGAGCCAAAAATGAACTCTTAATCTTAAAAACTAAGCGTGTTGTGATTTTTTGAAAAAAACTTTTTTTCCGCTTCGGCGCTAGCTCCCGAACACCGCCAGCATACGGGAGACGTTTTTGTAAATAGGGCTTCGGCGTTTAAGGGTTAATTAGATTTATCAACTGCCAGCGCAAATCCTTAGGCTCCGCAATCAGCTGAGGTATGGAAGACAGTCCCACCAGGGCCTGTGCTTCTAAGGGCCGAGATGGCGAGGAAGGGAGCATTGTTGGTGTGGGAGGCTCACAGGTCACAATGACCAAGTCGGGCATGAGCTGTGAGGCCACACCTTTGGGTGAGCTTCCGCTGTGGTTGTGGGAATCCGGAAAGGGCTCGTGTGAACTTCGGGTTGGCTCTATGTCCGGCACTGGTAGTGGAGCCAAGCTGGGCGCAAAGAGTGGGGGCTGGATTGCGATCTCCTGAAGGGAAATCTATGTGGTGCTCTGGTTCTGTTATGAAAACAGGACCCAGCACAGGAATCAAATCTGGATTTGGCACTGGCACTGTCATCTTGGCAGGGCCATGCTTAGAGTTCAAAGTGGAATGTGGTTCAACATTCGGGAAGGAGGGAGCATGGCACTGCTCAGAGCATGTAAGTGGCACTGGTAGGGAGTTTGCGTCGGCTCTGGGATCTCCGGGAGGGGAATGGTTGTTGCTTGCTGGGACTGGTAATGGGGCCGGACCAGACACTGGAGGTAGATTGATTAGGGGCTCAATGTCCAAGTAGGATGGAGCAGGGCACTGCTCAGGGCATGCAGATGGCAGTGTCGTGTCACTGATTTCAAGAGGAGAGGGTTCCTCTTTGGTTATGCGAGGTGTTTGCAAATGAAGCCAAGATGGATCTGCAGGCTGCAAGTCTGCGGGGCCACCGAGGCCGGAAGTAAGAAAAGAGGGCCCAGTCAGCTCCTCAGGTTGCGAGGCTGGGGGCCGCCAGTCCTGAGTCGTTTAGGGGGGCTACTGTCACATTGTCCAACACTATCCATTTAGTGGACCCATGTGTCCTGACGATCGTCTGAACCATTTGGGCTTGGGAATATTGGGGGGCATCCCGCGCAGCATGCAGGTGCATGCCTGACCTTCTTGCAATCTTTGCAGGTGTCCTTGCAGTAATCCCTTTCGAAACCTGACCCAGTCAGGGTGATAGTAGGGCGCTGTTGGGGCCCAGAAGCAGCAGGTGTGTTCCCAAGCGGGGTACCTTTGCTTGCCCTGCTCGAATTGGTTTTCTGATTATTTCCCTGCTTGGTCGGGCAGTGATCAGCTTTGTGTCCAGCCTTCTTAAAGATACGACAGAGGAAAGGCTTTGGCGGAGGGCCATTTCTTGGCTGGGCGGTGGATGAGGTGTACCCTGCAGGACTGAGCTTCTTGTGTAAGGAGGTTAGGTGGGAGTGATGTGTCTCCTGCTTGTCGGCCAGCCAGCAACACTCAGCAATGGATGCGGGGCATCACTCATGCAGATATGTCACAAGGGCACTGGGGGCATAGTAGAAGAAATCCTCCATCTTCACACGCTCAACGACAGCATCGTAAGTCTTACCAGAGAGGGACTCCATCCATCTGTTGAAGTTCTTATCCTTGTAGTAGGTCCAGTCAGTCCAGGTCTGTACAGCATTCATTGGAAGATTATGCCAGCTCTCTCTCCACTTCCCCAGGGTGATCTCATAAGCCTTGGTTATGGCTCGCCTTTCAAGTATTAGATCTCCTTGCTCTTTGGCGGACAAGGACCGAAGAGTGATAAATCCTTTCCCTTGTATATGCTTATTTAAAATAAGTGCAATCTCAGCTGAGGTAGGCTGGTAATTCTGAGAAACTTGTTCAAAGTGATCGAGCCAGGTTTCTAGTTCTTCATCCGACCAGGCTTGGACAAGGCTGTTCACCCCTTGCAACACAGATGAGGGAACAGTGGAAGTGGGATTCTCAGCCCTGAACTTAGCAACCGCTAGTTCATGAGCTTGTTGGGCTTCTCTCTCTCTGATCTTTCTTGGTCCTCCTTGGCTTTTCTCTCCTGCTGGGCCTAGGCTACCTGAGCATCAACCCAGGTGGTAAGGGAGTCTGCAGAGGTTTCTCTCTAGCCTGAGTCCTTGGAAAACCTTGAAGTCCTCGACGTAAGTTGACGTGGTGGAGGGGCACCAGAACAGTTAGTTGTGTTCCAAGGAATGTGGAGGGGGAGTGCCAAATGAGGGTGGCACTCATAGTGATAAGCTTTGTTTTCTCAATTAATCCAACAACATGCAGAATGGCACCCAAGTGCGGTACTTCCAGAGTACGAAGTTCAGATTGAGGCACTCACTGGCACTCAAAAGGCTACAATCAGGGAAATCAAGTAACAGCCTACTTTGGATTTTGTTGGATTTGCTCAGTCGAGTGTGGTGGCACCAAAAGATGTGTAAGGTTTTGTCTCGCAAGATGTAGGTGCTATCACAGTGTGAAAGCAAGTCCTGCAGGACGCAAACAATCAGTTCAACAAAGCTCCAATTGGCACCCAAAGGTGCGTGAGCGGTTCTTGAAAGAAAGGAGCTGTGTTCCTAAGAACAAAGATGGCACTTCTCAAAATTGCATAACATGGTGGCACAATCAAGGTGTAGAAAGGTTCTCGAAAGAATGGGGCGTATCCAAAAGGACAGTGGTGGCACTTTTCCATAGTGTGTGACGTGGTAGCACACTCAAGGTGCGGAAAAGGTTCTCGAAAGAACGGAGGAGTGTACCTACGGACGGCGGTGGCACTTCTCCAAAGTGCGTAATGTGGGGGCTCTAAATGTGCGAACAGTGTTCGCAGACACTTAACAGGAGGCACCTCAAAAGACATGTAAGTGGTTCCTGAAAATGGGTGTAGTGTCTGTAAAAAAACCCATGTTATTTAATGCACTATGTACCTTAACTCTTGGGGCATTCTCCCTTAACTTTGGGAATATTGTATGTTTTGAATGTATTGCGCCAGAAGCTGAGAAGAGCACCATGTGTTTGGTTGTTGATACGATGTCGGAACAGTAACGGAAATAAAGTTGTTGCTGCTAAGATGCTGCTGTTATTACGCCATCCTCCATATATAAAGGCTATCACAAATGGCGACGAGGATAACCTGTGAAGAGACGTCTGCAACAAAGTTATGAGGTGTCAAGAGCCTGTTCATCCAGAAACCTGGTTTGTGTTGGAGCCGCCAAGTTTTCATAGAGCCAAGGCTGGACTACGGTACCCTTAGTTAGCCTACCCTACTGGATACGCGAGTACCTTCAGCCTAAGTTAGATTACTGATGACGATGGCTACCCCGCTACAGTTAACGCCCTTACCAGCATTTTCCCCTGAGGAGTCTGCAAATGTTTCCCAGAAGTGGGCAGACTGGAAGGAGTCTTTTTCATACTATATACAAGGTAGTGGTATAACAGAAGATGCCCAGATAAAAGCTATATTGCTTCACCAAGCAGGTATGGAAGTTCAGCGTATTTTTAGAACATTAACTGTTGCTGGTGATACTTTTGATGATGCAGTTGCAGCTTTGGATAACCATTTTATGCATAAAAAGAATGTTGCATATGAGAGGCATGTTTTCAGGCAAGCTTGCCAAGGTCCATCCGAAAGTATGGATGCTTACTTAACTAGGTTACAAAATTTGATTAAGTTGTGTGAGTACCCTGCAGCTGAGATAAATTTTAATTTAAGGGATCAGATCATAGAGAAGTGTTTTTCTAAGAAACTAAGAGTAAGGTTTTTAAGGGAAAGAAACCTAACTTTAGATAATATTGTGGAGATGGCAAGAGCTCGTGAAATGGCTGAGAGCCAGGCTAGGCAAATCGAAGAGGATTCTGTTAGGCCTAGGCCAGATAATCTTAAAGTGAATAAGTTACGTTATCAAGCCCATGGTAATGGTACATTTCAAGGAAAAAGAGGAGGAAGCGCAAGAAATTTTGTGCATTCTAATAGACTGAGAAATGGTAAGCCTAACTTTAGTGTAAATCAAAATTGTTGGCGATGTGGTCTGCAAGGTCATTGGCATAATGACTGTGTTGTTGCCGAAGGTGTGGTAAGATTGGACATTTGGCCTGTGTTTGCCGGTCCAACCTCAGTAGTGTTTCTCATACAAATTATGAGTCAGAACATAAGCCTAAAGCGTCAGTGTCACAACCTGGAATGAAAAAGTCCAGGGGAAGAAGTGGTAGTTCTGGAAATTATTCCAGAGGCCCCAGAGGTCATTCTGGGCCAAACCAGCATGTCAATGTTGTTAAAGATTCTCAGAGTGAAACTTTTTATGATGATGATGATGATGATCACTATGAGGATCATTATTTGTTTAATGTCAGAGGCATTTGTGAAACATCTGCTTTATTTAATTTTAATGTTAGTAACGTGCCAATTAAATTTATGATTGATTCAGGTGCTACTTGTAATGTTATTACTGCAAGTGATTTTGAGATGTTGAGTATGTATGTATGTTTAAGAAACTGTAATACGAATCTGTATCCTTATGGTGTCACAACTCCATTAAAGGTATGAGGAGAATTCAGCAGTAAGATTGAATCTCCATCGGGGAGAGTTTGTGTGGAGGCAGATTTTATTGTGGTAGAGAAAATGATGTCATTGATGTTAATTTACTTGGAAAAAATACTGCCATAGCACTAAATATGTTAAGGATTGGTGAGGATGTAAATGCAATAAATACTAGTACTGCATGTGATAAGTATTCCAGTTTGAAAGTTAAATATGAAACTTGCCCTCAGGTCTGGGTAAGTTGACTGATTTTTCATTGAAGTTACATGTTAACCCTAATGTGAAACCTGTAGCACAACCTATGAGAAGAATTCCTTTTAATATTAGGGGGCAAGTGGAAAAAACACTTGATGATTTGTTGGGTTTGGATATCATTGAGCCAGTACAGGGACCTACTGAATGGGTATCGGCTCCTGTATTTGTCCCAAAGCCTGGGAATTGTAAGGAATTGCGACTCTGTGTTGATATGAGAAGAGTCAATGAGGCTATTTTGAGAACTAGACATCCAATTCCTACTATTGATGAATTGTTGATTGATATGAATGGTGCTGTTGTTTTTTCTAAACTTGATTTGAATTGGGGTTTTCATCAAATTGAGTTAGACCCTGAGAGTAGATATTTAACCAGTTTTGTAACTCACAAAGGTTTGTTTAGGTACAAATGGTTGTTGTTTGGAGTTAACTGTGCTCCTGAGGTTTATCAACATATTTTACAACAAGTATTACATGATTGTGAAGGAGTTAAAGTGCTAGCAGATGACATAATTGTGTATGGTACTAATGTCAAAGAGCATGACAAAAGGCTGGAAAAGGTATTGGCAACATTGTGTAGTAGAAATCTAACTCTGAATCCAGATAAATGTAAATTTGGTATGGAAAAACTAGTATTTATGGGTCATGTTTTATCAAAGAGAGGCATTGAACCTACTGATGACAAAGTCAGAGCTGTAAACGAGGCTAAGAAGCCTAAAAATGTAAACGAGGTTAGGAGTTTCCTTGGTCTTGTAAATTACTGTGGAAGGTTTATAAATAATCTGTCTACTGTTGAAGAACCATTGAGAAGGTTAACTAGGAAGAATGTAATTTGGCATTGGGGAAGTGAACAGGAACATTCATTCAGGGAATTAAAAAGGAGACTTACTTCTGCTGAGAGCATGGCTTATTTTAATCCAGTATTACCTACTCAGGTAATTGTAGATGCTAGTCCAATTGGACTGGGAGCTATTTTAGTACAGAAACAGGATAATGGATGTTTCAAACCTGTTTTATGCCAGTAGATCTTTGACAGATGTTGAACGTCGGTACTCCCAGACAGAAAAAGAGGCACTTGCTGTTGTTTGGGTTTGTGAAAGGTTTAGATTGTATGTTTTAGGTATTCATTTTGAGTTAATTAGTGATCATAAGCCACTAGAGGTGATATATTCTCCTAAGTCAAAACCTCCTTTGCGTATTGAAAGGTGGGCTCTAAGACTGCAGCCTTTTGATTTTAAAGTAAGGTATAAACCTGGGAGGACTAATGCAGCTGATGCATTGTCGAGATTGCCTTTATCAGATATTCCTAAAAGTAATGTAGCTGAAGAATATGCTTACTTTATTGCCAAAAGTGCAACACCAGTAGCCTTAACTACTAAGGAAATTGAACAAGAGTCTGGTGTTGATGTTGAGTTGAGTAAGTCCGTAAGGCTATCAGAAATGGTGATTGGAATGAGGTTCCAGATTTTAAACATGTTAAAGATGAAGTATGTATTTTGGGATGTTTACTCTTAAGAGGTCAAAGAATAATAATACCTAAATCTTTAAGAAGGCAAATTCTTGACTTAGCTCATGAAGGCCATCAGGAATTGTAAAATGTAAAAGTAGACTAAGACAGAAAGTGTGGTGGCCAGGATTAGATAAAGAAGTGGAACATTATGTAAGAAATTGTAAAAAGCATGTTTGTTAATGAGTAGTAATAATAAGCCAGAACCCCTGAAGCCTACTCCTTTACCTGATAGGCCATGGCAACACATTGGTGTTGATATATGTGGACCTTTACCAACTGGTGAGAGTTTGTTAGTTGCTGTGGATTATTATTCTAGATGGTTTGAAGTAGGAATACTGTATTCGACTAGTACTACCAAGGTGGTAAGATGTCTTGATCATTGGTTTACATCTCATGGTTTACCAGAGCTCATTGTAACTGATAATGGTGTGCAGTTCACATCTGCAGAGTTTAAAGATTTTGTAAGGGTAAATGGTATTTGTCACAGAAAAGTAACACCTTATTCCCCTCAAGCTAATGGTGAAGTGGAGAGACAAAATAGGTCTATTATGAAAGCTATTAAAACAATTAGAGCTAAAGGGAAGGATTGGAGAAAAGAGTTAAATACTTTTCGTAAAGCTTACAGATCCACTCCACATACTGTAACTAATGTTAGTCCTGCTGAAATCATGTATGGTAGGAAAATTAGAACAAAATTGCCTGAAATGTGTTTAGATTACACTGGTTGTGATGATGAGACTAGAATAAGGGACCAAAAATGTAAAGAAAAGGGGAAAGAGTACTATGATAAGAAATTCTATGTAAAAGAGGGACCAGTAAGTAAAGGTGATTTAGTAGTTTTACAACAAAGTAAAGAAAATAAATTGTCACCAAATTTCTGTAGTGAACCTTATAGAGTCATTGAGAAAAAAGGTAATAGTGTTCAAGTTGAGAGTACTGAGGGAATACAAAGGAGGATGAATGTTGTCCATATGAAAAAAATTAATTTTGAAAATGAAAAAGTTAAGTTTGAGTTTTGGAATGATGGTAGTAATGATGTTGGTGAGTTCAGTGATATTAATGAATTCCATTTTAGATCTGACAATGATGAGTTTCATGTAAATAGTTCAGTGTCAGGTCAGGAACAGCCAAATGTTAATTCAAATGATAATGCTACATCTAGTAGACCTACACCAGGTGCTGATATTGTTGAAAGAAGGTCTACTAGGGTAAGGAAACCTCCTAGATGTTTGAATGACTATGTGAGGTAATGAAGTTTTGTGCATACAGTATGATGTCATTTGTGCTGAGTTGCTGTTGAGTGTAAAATGTTTTTCCTGTTGTTTTGTAAAGGAAGAGAGCCTTGATTTTTTTACATTGCTTTGTAGCATGCGTGTTGAGTTTGAATGCTCAATAAGGGAGGGATGTAGTGTCTGTAAAAAAACCCATTTTCTTTAATGCACTAAGTACCTTAACTCTTGGGGCATTCTCCCTTAATTTTGGGAACATTGTATGTTTTGAATGTATTGCGCCAGAAGCTGAGAAGAGCGCCATGTGTTTGTTTGTTGATACGATGTCGGAACAGTAACGGAAATAAAGTTGCTGCTGCTAAGATGCTGCTGTTATTACGCCATCCTCCATATATAAAGGCTATCACAATGGGGTTGGCACTCGCAAATGTGGAGGCAGGTGGGTCCTGGAGGACATTAGCAATGTTCAAAAGAACAAGTCAGTAAGCATATGGTTTCTTTCACAGACAATTCGCTGCTAAAGCATGAATTGTCATTCAATGGGGAGTCTCACAAGACTCGGCAAACACTTCACACAACGTGTATAAATTCTAACAGGAATATCTCAGCTGTCATGGGCATGCAAAAGCATGTAGGTTGGCTAGTTATTGAATAGGTTCGTACACAAATCAACCACTTGGCTAGTGTAAAGGAATGGTTCATAAATATTTGGTGGTATATGCACAAGTCAAAAGATATAGATAAATTCACACTGTTCTTGTAAGGTAGAGGATATAGAGTATCAGTCTCTCAAAATCATTAAAAGAGATTCCAGAAACACGTAATTATTTCCAAACAAACGAGCATCCTCACAGTCGGACTTGTAGCGAGCGAAAATAAAAAGGAAAGTAGAAGACTTTCATTTGGGATGTAAGCGAACTGTCAAAGTCACTGTCAATCGAGTCAATCTATCTGAGAAGGTTAAGTAAACAATAGGGGTCAATGAACTCTCAGCTTGACAGTTGGCCATGCATCGAAACAAGACTTCAGACTCTATTATGATTGCTCTAACACTTGTTGCCATATGAACATGGAAGGATATTCGTATATACATTAATTTGAATTATTTCCACTGCAGTATATTAACTAAATAGTTATAAAAATATCAATGATATGATAGACGAGATGGTTTTACATAACTTATGACGTGTTTAGAGAAATATATAAACTAGAAAAGATGATTTGACTCACTGGCTGAATGAATGGGTAAGTCTCTCATAGTATCTTGGACGGCTGACGCACGGTTGCCAGAAAGGATTTTCTTAGCGAGGAGGTTTACGTAATCTTTTACTGGGAACGTGCACTTTCCTGGGTTGTTAAATCATTAACACTAGGATCACTGCACTTCCTAAATACTTAGCAAAATAACTGAGACCCACAGTCTTGTAAATAACACTGCACTCACACTCGGTAAAGCTACAGTTAAGTGGTTGGTGGCAACTCCATCTCAAGGCTACAGAGTGAAACAGGAGAACAGCCTCGCGTGAAGCGCGGATTTTAAACACTCATGAATCACAAATTGAAAATTTTTAAAACATGAAATACTCAGAGAAGTGTACTTACTTGTTGTGTGCTGTGGTCAACGGATGCCAAACACAGGTTTTGCCATAGAAGTGTGTGGATCAGTAATGGGAACTCAGATTAGCCAGTCATAACTGATCTGCTAGTTGGCTAAGTCGTAAGGGGTTACGAATTTCAACTGAAAATTGATATTACCGCTTGCATCCAAGCTCTGGGGATCCTGGCAAGGTCGCGACTGTCATGTTCGCACAGCCATGGGGATAAGGGATGGCTCTATTTATAACTTAGGTAACGGCAACTGACTAAAAGGGGCTAGCTCCGGTGAACAGAAGAAAAGTTTTTAGCACTGACTATACTATAAATATCACCAAAATAAGGCTGTAAGGCAAACTTAGATTGTCCACTTAAAATGTATAATTCACTAAAGTATCAGAAGAGGAAATATTTACAGGAGCTATTAATAGCGCTCCATGGTATTATCCAAATTACTGTACTACAATCACAATCACTAAGCACGAGTGCCACACACGCACAATTGCTATAACTATGCATTCTTAGGTTAACACACTTTGCAAATATGGGATAGAATCCACACTTTGAAAATATGGGATAGAATCCATAGATAGTACAGGATGGGATACAGCAAGCAAGGCAGGGCTCCCACTGGGGTTTCAGGATACCTTGACCAGATATGGCACCTGTAGTTTGCAGGAAGATGGTACCGTTGGTCTACAGGTAATTTCACACAACAGGTACTCACAACATGGATCTGCAAGAGCAGGGGACGTGATATATGAAGGAATTTCAAGTGACAATTAACTTGGAATACATAAGAAAATAACAGAACAATGGTCTTCAACCCTAGTATTAATAACTCATGGTATGTTAACACTTACAGTCAAGGCAAATGCAAAACTAACTCTAGTATTCCAATATTGATAAATCAAACATCACAAGAATCTCTGAGGGAGAATTCGAAGGGATATGGATATGGAAATAGGAGAACAAGTGGAAAATTCAGATAAAAGATAAAATGGTGAGGCTGGACAAACAACTTCCAATCACGTTACCTTAGTCTGTGGACAAGACTTGAGTAGATCAGAGCCCGTTTCCCGTAGCAGGAGCATCAACGGAAGCTGTGTTGCATATAGTCCCCCACCAAAGAGGAATTAGATGAAGCGAAAGGGCGTTGTTGGGCTACAGAGTCATCAGCACTCAAAGGGCAAGACAGTTTAGTTAGGACCACCTTCAGAGTGACAGCATCAGAGAGATGTCTAGTGGGGACTCGATCAGAGTCCCTATCGAAACAGGCTTCTCGACAGGTACACGTCATAAGATACACTAGCAAAGGATGGTCCACTGGAGCTCGTATTTATACGGCAAACGGCTCTGACGGTGGTAGTATTTTGACAGCTCCCTCTTAAGAGGGTCATCTATTGTCCTCGTCTTGGGGCACGCCGCTAATCCTGGCAGGTATCTGGAAAGGTCGCTGAAAGTCGGCCGATAAAAGGTACAAGGGAGAGAGAGGTCAATAACAAGATACTTAGAGTGGAGAGGCGAGGCTGAGTGGGAAGAGAAGCAGGTGTGGGTCAGGTTTAGGAGGTGACCCTTAATGGTATGGCAGGTAGTTGAACGGAGGGGGAATTTCCTCACAAGATTGGCTGGGGACTGCTTAACAATATTGGAATTGTGTTAAATCTCAAAGGGTTCTTTTTATTGTGCAAAGGGCTACTGATTTTCCCCTCAGGCGAGGATTATTATGGTCGGGTTAGGGGTTGGTAATGACTTAGGGTACAGTCACGAATCTGTCTCCTCATTTGACACCTGGGTTGTCATTATTGGAAGGGCAAGGCATGGGAAAATGTCAAGTGAACTTTACAAAAACATCTAGTGCTTCTTTCAATTTATGTTATGTTATACTGAAATATCAAGATGGGAAAAGCAGAATACAGATGATAAAAAGGACATTTATAACTATATATACACACACATGCATATATATATATATATATATATATATATATATATATATATATATATATATATATATATATATATATATATATATATATATATATATATATATATATATATATATATATATATATATATATATATATATATATATATATATATATATATATATATATATATATATATATATATATATACATATATATATATATATATATATATATATATATATATATATATATATATATATATATATATATATATATATATATATATATATATATATATTAACTTTATCACATACACAATTGTATATATATATATATATATATATATATATATATATATATATATATATATATATATATATATATATATATATATATCATATCTTGATATATATATATATATATATATATATATATATATATATATATATATATATATATATATATATATATATATATATATATATATATATATATATATATATATATATATATATATATATATATTAACTTTATCACATACACAATTGTTCTGTGCATTAGTAGAATTACTAAAAGGACCTCATTCAAACTGGATGGTGTCTAATGGAGTATTTATTCAGAAAAAGTTACAAGCTTTCTTGGAAAACAGTCCACATTATCAAGTATCCATACAGTGACCAGACGCATAGTCCAGCTGTATTCATATGTGTGTGCTGGGTACTTTTAATCCTATAGTCGCCTGGCTCCTCCTGTGTGACCCCCACCCACTTGTGATCTTGGTCTTTCTCTGCCCCCTTCTTCTTCCAGATGTCCATTTTCCGTGCGTTCTCTTGCGTATTTCCTTCGTTTCCTTGCTACTGTGGAGTATACGAATTTTCTAGATATGCTGTCTTCAAAGTCATTTCCGGTGTTCCCTGCCATTGTGCTGTTGGCGCATGTTATGAAGGCATTCTCTACAACCAGTCTGGCCGTTTTGTTGGTGTTCCTGTACAGAAAACTCATATTTTCCCAGTCTATTTTATGGTAATTTTCCCAACAGTGTTTGGCAACTGCCAACATCTGATTATAATGCCTTATGTTCTGCAGGTGTTGTTTGCTTCGCTCTTTACATGATTTGCCAGTTTCGCCATAGTACCCATCTTCACAATCTAGACACGCTGCCATATATACCCAACCCCCTCTACCGACTTGGTAGGGGGAAGAGATTAGAGGGGTCCCTTTGGGGTTGGCTGCCGCCTCCTCCTCCGTGTTTTTGAAGGGAAGAAAGGGCAGGGGGCTTTGCACTTCCGGGCGGCTCTCTCGAACCTCCGGTGAAAGTAGCATAGCCCTGGCCCTTCCCTCTTCTGCTGGTGGGACAACCTTTTCTGCTCAATGGAGTTGACAGGCTCCATGGTGCGGTCCTCTGGCAGGAGGCAGTTGGCAGAGTGTGCGGGTGTGGTCGCCCACTTGGCCACCTTTGTGGAGTCCGTCAGCCGCTGCGCCAACCTGATTAGTTCCTCAACCGCCTCGATGGACTGATTTCCTTGCGCCCGCCACTGCTGCCAGTCTCAGGGAGGAGGAGGAGGTCCTGGAGAGCGTGCCACACGTCTAAGAGGTTTCCCTCCTGCCGGGGGTTGACGGCAAGGTCGAGGGGGCAGGCAGCTCTCTCAAAGACCGGCAGGGAGCAGGTCTCGACAAGAGTGGAATTCAGTTCTTGGAAGGTGGCGGGGACCGTCATCGTCATCAACCATGGGGCAGTCTTCTTATAAATCTCCTCCTGGAGGGCGTTAATGGCAATGTCCGCCTTCAACACCTCATCAGTCAGACCTGCTATTCTAAATTGCCCCTCGACCCTGTAGAACCAAGACGCTGCGTTCTCCCTAGTGAATGGCGGCAGCCTTATGTTAAGGGCCGTCTTTGGTTGGTCGGGAGCCATCTCGTGGGGCGGCGGTACCATTGTGGAGGTGCGCGCTGGAGAGGGTTGCGAGAGAGAGGTGTCTGCCTCTGAGAGGTTCGAGGTAATTTGTACGTGGTTGGGAATGTCTCCGTCCATGCTCTCTTCGCGCTCTCACTTGGAGTGTGTGGGAACACTCACGCCAATACACACTGGGGGAGCGTGCCGTGTGGGTCCGCGAATGACGTTGGCGACCTGCCGACGAGGGTCGGTTAATGCCCAAACGCTTTGTTAGAGCGCCGCAGTTAGTCCATTAGGGGCATAGATTAGGTTCATTGGGCCAAGACTTAGTCACTGTTTGGGTCTGTTAATGGCTTCCGAGAACCACTCCGGGGGTCACCACTGTGAGAGAGGTGCGAAATAATGAACAGGGAGACAAGTACTGCTGATTTATTGATAAAAAATAGCTGCTTATAAAGCAGGATGCAGACGTCTGCATAGTGCACAGAGACTGCTAGTACAAAGATTTACAGGTGACCTGAGGTCAAACTAGTTCCTTAAAAAACAGGGCAGGTTCATACAGAGAACATAGTGATAAACAATGTCTGACATATGAAATAAATAACTTGTTACTTGTACATAATAAATGATTGCTTGGAAAGACAACATATACATAGTTTATAACTGTGATGATAAATATATATTCCGCTCGACCTTAGTTCGCGGAAAGGCACCACAGAAAATGGGATGTTCTCCACAGAGAACGTGTTGAGCGGGGACTTTACAAGGACAGAGTATGCACAAAGGAATGGCTGACTGCTACGGCAAACAGTTTGCCGTTTTATAGTATCAGGTTTAATACTAGTACTTAATCTTCCAAGAGTTTTATTTTGGATACAACTGACTATGGAATGGAAACCAACTTTGGTTCTTCGCCTTTGTTTTGAAAGCAAGCCTTTTGTGGCTGGCCAGTTACCATCTGTTTTGATCGTGTCAAGATTTTATTAAGGACTTCGTCCCATACGAAAATTATCGTAGCAAATAAAAGGAAGAATAAATTTTTGCTACAACTTTAATGAAAGATTTTTAGGAATTTTACCAAGAGAAGGAAGAGTAAATAGGGAATGCAAATAAACATTAAAAAAAGGGAGAAACTGTGAGTTATGTAAGTTAAAATAAATATGAGAAATATTAGGGAGAATAAGAGTAAATAAGGACTACTAGGGAGAGTAAGAGTACTTGGGAAGGCAAATAAGGTCTAATTAGGAAAGTAAGAGTAAACAGGGAGTGGGACATTTCACATTTCTTGAGGAAAGATTTTTTTGCCACCCCATTTTGTTTGGACTCAAGTTTTGATATCTTTCCAGTTCAGAAAGACTTGTGACATCAGAAGTGACAGAAAGAGAAAAATAAATCTGATATTTAGTACGAACATCAGAAGAGAGAAGAAAGGTAAATGGTTAAAAACACGGAAGGTTGAATCTTCAGCAACACATTCTAACTGGCTTTCTGTTCATTCTGAAATTCTCTCCCTTAAGCAGTACTTTCATAACAACTGTTTCCCTGCCCGTCATGGTTTTGTGGAGGTGAATAAAACAAAATTTAAGTTAAAAGATATTTTCAAAATAGTATAAAAGCAAAGAAAATTATCGTAACTAATAAAAATAAAATAAAATAAAATTTCTGCTACATTTTTAATGGGAGATTTTTAGGTGCTTTTCCATATTTTTTTACAATGGATTTTAATTTCAGATTCATTGAGAAATTTTCATGATTCAGTTTCATATATTTTTATCATCATTAAACATGAACAATTTTATTGGTTTTACCGGATTCCAGCTGGCGCCGCTGTAAATGGCATATACATATTTTTGAGAAACTCAATAATGCTCATGGCATTACAAAGGAAAGGAAAAATCGAGATGGAGTAAGGAAATGAAAGATTTTCTCTTATTTCCTGCCCGGATTTCAGGGGCGGACCAAAGCAATAGTGTAACTCTAAAAAGTATGGATTTAAAAAAAAATTATTTTATTGAACGTTTATATGAAATAAGTTAAGAAAATATAAAAATATAAAGAAAACACTAAAAAAAAGGGTGAAAATGTGAGTAAAAGTACAGTTAAAATAAATATGATAAAGATATTTACTTTTTCTTTTAATTATTTTATTTTTAATTATTTTTGGTCTTTTCGAATATTGTTATTTATTTTTTCACCTCAATAAGTTGTGCTGACTGTCCCTCTTATCCAGGTACCACTTTGCTGGATAAAAGTGTATATATATATATATATATATATATATATATATATATATATATATATATATATATATATATATATATATATATATATATATATTATATATGGGAAAATAAAATAAAGGATTACCAATCTCCAAAATGTGTCGAAATAACATGAAAGCACTTGGTACTCCTTATTTTACTTTTCCTGTGGCCTTATCTGAATATATTGTCAAACACTATTTAATAACATATAAGCATATATGTGTGTGTGTGTGTGTATATATATATATATATATATATATATATATATATATATATATATATATATATATATATATATTATATATATGTATATATTGTGACAAATATATGCTGCTCTCATCTCTCTGGCCTCTTAGCATAGGGATAAGATTGCAATCCATTAAGGGGAGGTGACCCACACCCAATGATAGGAAGAGTCTAGTGGTAGTGATTGCTGTTTTTGAGAAGAAGGGTCAACACAGGTAAGGGAATTAGATTAGTCACGGGGGCAATAGACATGCTAGATATCACTTTAGATACCTTTGTCCCAAGAACTATATTCCTGCAATCTCCTTTCTGTTGTTCCTAATTGTCTCTTTCAGGAATGTCGGCACTCCTTCCTTAATCCCTCCCTCCTTCCAGGGCCTGAAAGCCTATGAGTGAAAAGCAACCGTTCGAAAGACAGAGAGGAAGAGCGATCCCAGTCAGTCTCCATTCAGCTCTTGTACAAGCATCATCTCAGCCTCCTACAGCCTGATCTCTAGGCCATGCCCTTGGTCTTGGCATGTTGCCACGCTGGTTAAGGCCACAAGAGTACTGGCAACAAGCCACCATCAGCTGTTAAGGAAGGCCTATTGGATCAACTGGAGTTGCAATATATATATACATACATACACACACACACACACACACACACATATATATATATATATATATATATATATATATATATATATATATATATATATATGAATGTCTGTTACTCTAATGCAACTGTATAATGTGAAGATAATAAGGCCCATAAACACTATTTGAACGTTGAGCTATATATTTCGAGCACTTCCTTCTGTACCCTTGTTCACTGGTAAAATATGGACAATGACATGTTACAAGAGTATATATACAAAGCGTATGTAGGTGTGGCAGCAAGACTTACTGCCACACCTATGTATGCTTTGTATATATGCTCTTGTAACATACTATCTGTCCACATTTTACCAGTGAACAGAGGCACAGAAGGATGTGCTCGAAACATATGGTTGCAACATTCAAATAGTGTTTTACGGTCCTTTTTATTTTCAAATATATATATGTATATACAGCCACTCTGGAATGTTCTGGCACACTTTTCAGTGCATTTTGGACAAGAGTTTGAAAAAAGTAATTGGTAACTTTCACGAGGCCATCCCTCACGTGATATATCACTCAGACTCACCAGATCATATGTAGCCTACTACAGGAAAAAAGTAGACTCCTAGAGGAAATAAGTGGTGAGCTGTTTTTTTTTCATCAAATTTCTTTCCAATGTTTTCCCTTTTGTTCTCATTGGTTTTAGCAGATGCTAATACTATAACAGAGAGAGAGAGAGAGAGAGAGAGAGAGAGAGAGAGAGAGAGAGAGAGAGAGAGAGAGAGAGAGAGAGAGAGAGAGAGAGAGCTTGGTGGTGTGTAAGCTGCGTTGCTTGCTGCTCCTAAAATAAATTCCCATCCTTTTGCCATAACTATATGTATTTCTTTGCAACTAACTACAACACAGCCTTTTAAGATATTACATACATTAAATATTTGATATATTACGAATAATTATATCTACCCATGCTCAACAGTATATTTACACTATACATTTTTCACATAGACCTATGTGTTACATATAGAAAAATACAGGTAAATAAATAAGTAGATTAATAAACAAATTAGTGCAGTGCATAGTCAAACCATTACTACATAGAACTATAAATATAGTAGAATTTAAAGATCTGTGCAACCCCGCCAACTCAAGTATTAACCCCCTATTGTCAATAATCATATAATTTCTTAGACATTGAACGCAATATCATTTCACAAATGTTTATTTCGTTTGGTTTACGATTAAGTGACTCCCAGCCTGGCTTGGCAAGTCTTATTACACGATTCATGGTCTTGGTATTACTTACACCCCCTTTATTAGTTATAATAGCTGACCATTCCGGCGCTGCCCGGGAAAACTCTGAATGACAACTGATAAACTCACTCTCTCTCTCTCTCCAACTCTCCCTCACTCTTTCCCTCTTTCTCCTCCCTAACATCCCCTCTAATCTCTTGCTTCCTCTCACTTTCTCTCTCTCTCCACCCTAACAACCCCTCTACTCTCTCTCTCAATCTCACTTCCTCTCCCACTAAATCTCTCTCAAAGAGCCCATTCTTGGTCTGAAGACGCATTCATTCTTGGTCTGAATAATCAACCCGATTTCATGTGTATAACATACGACTAACGAGTGATCTATAGCTAGAAGTGTTCGTGAGCTGTCAGTGATAGAGTCAGAATAGCACGATAAAGCATCAACTAAGGTGTATTTTTTTTAGTGAAATATTAAAAATTGAGCATCATGGAAACGTCTAGCAACAACAGCGGCAAAAGATGGAGAAATCTTGCCTGCCTTGCAGACTACCAATATGATGACTTGGCAAGCAGGGAGCTGGGGTTTCTTATCGTTGAGATCAATAACAACTCCAACCAAAAAGATGCAAAAACATACACAGACATAGTGAAAGGATATGATCCTTCAAGCTGGAACAAGTCAGCAGAAAACATAATGAAAATAATTGAAGGAATACCAAAGAAAGTCCAAGTGATCAAGAGACTTATAAAGAAAATTTACATCAATCAACACATTCCAACAAAGAAAATGAACAAAGTGATTATGGTGAATATACTGATTGATGCAATAGGAAAACGGATGCCTAAAGCATGCAATCTATGTAATGTGTGGTATAGCATTGTAAATCCACAAAACCTGATAAGGAAATGCTGTGCATGCCACGTACCAACTCACCTTACATGCACAGAAGTACAGCAAAATAAAAAAAAGGACACAAAAGTATTTTGCTCAACATGTCTAATATGGATAGAAAATGTTATTAAGTCAAGACTTAATGTACAAATAGTAGAGGATGAAGAGAACGAGTAAGAGGAAGAAGAGGAAAATGAAATAGAAGAAGAAAATAAGATTGAAGAGATAGAAAACAATAATGAAAACAAAGAACAGGATAAGAGTATGGGTGCAGAGAAACTCACAGACTCTACATATGAGGCAATACAACCGCATACATATGAAGAAATAAACTATGACATGACAACCCAAAATAAAATCCCAAAGAGGCTGTACCCGGATATACATACTGACGGGAAAGAGCAAGAAAAAAAAAAGAAAAGAAAGCTATAGTCTGCACTCTTTTGAAAAGAGGGAATTGCAGATTCAGTGAAAGATGTCACTACAAACATCCCAAGATATGTCACAACTATGAGATTCATGGCAAATGTGCATATCTAGACGGCTATGAGGTTGTATGCAGCGATCTACATCCAAAAATATGCAGAAACTTGAGACAAGGAAAAGGGTGCAGATTCAACAAAAAGTGTAGGTGTATGCATCCTGTAGCCATGAAGAACGAAAATCAAAATCAAATACATATCAAAAATCAAAGTAAAAACGAAACAAATTAAGAAAGGAATAAAGAATATGAGATGAAGGAAAAAAGCAAGCCAACACCACGGTATGAAATGTTAGCATCACGATATGAGGCACCAGCACCCAGGTACAGTGCAAGGAAGCAATGTATCTACGATGCAAAGGGATGGTGCAGATATGGAGATAGATGCAGGTACAAACACAAAATGAATAAATATGAAGACAAAATGAATACATATGAAGATGGAAGATCAAATATATTGGAAAAGTTGGATTTTTTAATGTCCAAAGTTATGGAAATGAAGAAAAGAACAACATATCAGAACAGGAAAGAGACATAGGAAAATCCTTATTATTACCCATATTAGATAATGGGGATAACACGCAAAACATCGTAGTGATGAATGCGCAGGGTTTAGTTTCGAGTAACTCAAAAAGAAAAACAGAGTTCTTAGAACTAACCCAAACTGAAAAAATAGATATAATAAATATAAGTGAAACCTGGTACTTCCAAGAGACTGGTAATGATGATCAGATAAAGGGTTTCCAAACTTATAGATCAGATAGGAAAAATAGGAATTGGGGGGAACCGCGATATATGGGAGAGACGTAAATCAAGGAAAAATCTGTGAGAAATATAGTAACACCGAATGTGAATTAATAGCGGTAGAATTTGAATTTGAAAAATTAGTAAACATCGTAATATATGGACCCCCTAATGCTAAAGAGTTTGACATAATAATAGACAAATTAGATGAAATATGTAGAAATCACAAAGAATGGAATATACTCCTATCCGGAGACTTTAACTTTCCTTTCGTAAATTGGAAAGAACGAATAGGAGATTGTGGTTGTATTTATACATATAAAAAAGAGAGTAATAGTAGTGCAGAAGATAAAAGGCAATTTGAAAAGCTATTAGATATGCTACTAGAACATAACATCCAGCAAATAAATCACCTGCCAACAAGAAAGGATAACATTTTAGACCTAGTATTTGTGAACGACGTGAATTATGTTTGTTAAAGATATAATAGTAAATAATACGAGTATTTCAGACCATACTGTCATAGAATTAACAGTCCATTCCAAAGCAAGTGAAAACAGAGGTAATCAAGAGACGAAAAAATGGGAAGGATATGGAAAATACAATTTCTATAGGAAGAATATAAAATGGTCAGAAATAAATGAAGAATTAAACAAAGACTGGGAAAACACATTCCCAAGTGATAATATACGGGTAAATACGGAAATATCATATAAAATATTAGAGAAAATAGTGGATAAATATATACCGAAGAAGAAAAGTAAGTCATGCATACCAAGAGACAGAAGGATCCTGTTCCAAAAATCAGAAAGTGGAAAAAAGCTCTTGCAAAAGAAAAGAATGCATGGAAAGTGATGGAACTAAAAAGGTAAGATAGAAAATGCAGAACAAAAGATTATACAATCAAAAGAAAATGAAAAACGGGACCTAAAAGAAAAGACCCTACAAAATATCAAGCAAAACCCCAAAATTTTATTACTCGTATGCAAAATATATGAATAAAAGAAGAGTAGAAATAGGCCCTCTAAGAATTGAAGGGCGATTAATGAATGAAAAAAAGGAAATATGTAACATATTAGCAGAAAGATATAAGAGCAAATTTACACCTAAAATTGATAATGAAGATAACGATACAGAAATAAGAGATGAAAATAGTGAATATTTATCGGACATAGATATTAATGAAGCTGATATTGTGCAGGCTACTAATAAAATTAAAAATGGATCAGCAGCCAGACCAGACGGCATCCTTGCCATTTTGTTAAAGAAAGTGGTTCATTCAATCGCAAAGCCACTCGCAATATTATTAAGACAAAGTGTAGATACAGGCAAGATTTATGATGAGCATAAATTAGCATATATTACCCCTATTTTCAAAAGTGGATCAAGACTAGAGGCAAGTAATTATAGGCCTGTGATTCTGACGTCTCATACTATGAAAGTGTATGAAAGGGTAATGAAGAAAAATATAATGAAACATTTAATGAAAAATAGTTTGTTTAATACAGGACAATATGGTTTTGTACCTGGAAAAAGTACACAAACCCAACTGTTAGTCCACCATGAAAGCATATATAAAAATATGATAAACGAAAAAGATACAGATATGGTTTACCTAGACTTTGCAAAAGCTTTTGACAAGGTAGACCATAATATATTAGTGAAAAAAATGAGAAAACATAATATTGTGGACAAAGTAGGAAGATGGATAAAAGAATTTTTGCAAAACAGAAAACAGATAGTGATTGCAAACGATGAGAAATCGGATGAAGCTAAGGTAATATCCGGTGTGCCACAAGGTACAGTGTTGCTGCATTGCTGTTTGTTATTATGATTGCAGACACAGACAGTAATGTTAAGGACTCGGTAGTGAGAAGTTTTGCCGATTACACAAGAATATGTAGATAAATTACTTGTGATGAAGATAGGAACTCCCTACAAAGAGACCTAAACAAAATATATGAATGGGCAGAGGTAAATAGGATGGTATTTAACTCTGATAAATTTGAATCAATAAATTATGGTGATAAAGAAGGAATGCTATATGCATATAGAGGACCTAATAACATGACAATCACAAATAAGGAAGCAGTTAAAGGATCGCCGCCTAAAAAAACCCAATAATCTTTAAAAATTTGATTTGCTGAAAAAATTCTATGGCTTGTATAGGGTTCAAGAATGTGTCCACGAAATATTATGCTAAAATTTGCCGTATTTCTCTAGTTATGGCCTAAAATGTAACAATAACTATATACCCATAAAACACCAGTAGCGCAAATGATTTAGTCTGGTATAGTTTTTGCAATATATATTACGAAAACTTCCTTTGAAATGAAATGTATAATGTCAATAATATCCTACTCGGCACCTTTTTAGTTATTCCTAGCCATGACAACGCACACGTCATACCATGACGCCGACTGTGGCCGAGAGTTGCCTATAAACTTCCAAGCTAGAAGGACACGTTTTTCATGCTCGCTAGCCTTGACTGAACTCTGTATTTTCTGTGGTGTTTTTGTTTTTTCACCGTGCCTAAAAGGTCCAAGAGTTCACTTCATGCTTCTAGAACGCGGAAAAGCCAAGTGGAAAAGTCCAGAGAGAAATAGAAGAAAGAGTTCAAGAAATTAGTGCCATAGAGGGGAATGGAGCGACGGAGAGAGAGAGCTGTCGCCCATCAAACGGCGCAGGCAGCGATCTCTGCTGACCAGAGACCAACCACATCCACCCCTAAACGCCTCTTTATTTGTTCGTCACTACCAAAAGGCAAAGATATTTTAGAAAAAGAAAGCAGTAGCTCGGAGGCTGATATTATAGACGATCCTGAAAATAAAATGATCCTAATAAGTGAAGCAAGACTTGATGAATTACTTGAATCACGAATCCCTAATTGTGAATGTAAAGTAATTCCCAGGATCCATTTGGCAAGGGATGGATTCAAGACACTAATAAAACAGCGTAGGCAACTATGATACCCTAGAGTATTACCTTGCAGCAAGATCAGACAGGGGGGGGACCAGGAACCTAAAATTTATAAGAATGTGTCTTAGGCACATAAATAATCAATTAATATTCTTATTTATAATCATTTTGCATTAATTAATACCCAAAAATAAAAATTAAAACCATAGAATTAATTGTAACACAGTCTTTGAAGTCCCTTTTACTTTTTTTATGTAACTAAAACTTTGAAGGCCCGTTTCTCAAAACATAAGTTTTTCGCCTTTAAAATGCATCTCCTCCTTAGTATTGGACCAATCTAAATGAAATTTTAAATATACCATGGGGAAACATGGTAGATTAAAAACAAAGCCGGGGATTTTTAATATTTTGAGTTTCTGATTTTTGGCAATTTTTTTCTGTAATTTTTCCGGGAAAATTTCAAAAAAAAAAAATTCATATCTCGAAAAATAATTGAAAAATCAAAAATCCCCGGCTTTGTATCGAAGGTCCATATGTGTTTTATACGTGGTTCAAATCTCATCCCTTAAAACCAAAAAGCAAAGGAGGAGATGCATTTTGAAAATGGCCATTTTTGGCTGAAAAATGCTCTGGCGTCACAAAACCTAAGGTCACTGAACAAAAATTTTTTCCCCAGAAGTTCCACACAATATCCTTTAACAAACCCCCTATATATCAACAACCTGTCGTTAAAAAAGTCGGAAACCAGCCGATCCCCTTAAAGACCTTGGTGTGATGTTGAATAGGAATATATTATGAAATGATCAAATAGCAATACTATTGGCAAAATGAAAAGTAAAAATGGGAATGTTGTTTCGGCACTTCAAAACAAGAAAAGCCGAACACATGATTATGCTTTATAAAATGTATGTACATAGTCCACTTAAATATTGCAATATAATATGGTACCCACACTCCCAAAACGATGTTGCACAAATAGAGAGTGTACAAAGGTCCTTTACAGCCAGAACAGAAGAAGTTAAGGACCTTGACTACTGGGAAAGACTACAATTCTTAAATTTATAATGTCTCGAAAGGAGAAGAGAACGCTACATTATAATACAGGCATGGAAACAGATAGAAGGAATTAACAAAAACACCATGAGCTAAAAATATCAGAAAGAGCAAGCAGAGGTAGATTAATAGTGTCCAAAACTATACCACGAAAACTAAGAAAAGCACACAGGACATTAATCCACCACGCACCAGCATCGATAATGCAGTGTCTATTCATTGTGTTACCAGCTCAGCTGAGGAACATATCAGGAGTGAGCATAGATGTGTTTAAGAATAAGCTCGACAAATATCTAAGATGCAACCCAGACCATCCAAGATTGGAAGATGCAAAATATACTGGAAGATGCACTAGCAATCCTCTGGTAGACTTCAGAGGTGCCTCATATTGAGGGACCTGGGGTAACCCGAATGAACTGTAAGGTCTGTAAGGTAAGGTAAGGTCTCTCTCTCCCACTCTCCCTCACTCTTTCCCTCTTTCTCCTCCTCAGCAACCCCTCTACTCTCTCACTTCCTCTCCCTCTCACTCTCTCCCTTTCCTGTTAAGATAGTTGCTTCAATTACATTACCAGCATTTTGTGACATTTTATATTTCACCCCTCCTCACCTCCCATTCCTATTGGGGCTGAACTCATACTTAAAGGGCATCAAGACTGTCACTATTCATCTCAGCGACCTCAAAAACTATGGATTAGACACTAATATCTGTTATTTTTTACATTTTATTTTTCACCCCTCACCCCCACCTTCTATCGGGGCTGAACTTGGACTTAGAGGGCATCAGGAGTGTCACCATTCATCTCAGCAACCTTGAAAACTATGGATTAGACACTAATATCTGTCATTTTCAGTTATTTTTACATGTCACCTGTTATGAACCAAATCTCGGTTCATCAGGTTCTATCATCAATTACAGAGAAATGGACTGGAAAGACTGGCAGAAGCCGAGACAACAACGGGAAAGGGGAACAACAAAACGAGCAAAAATAACCTTAATACTAGTTTATTAACATTATGTAATATACATATTTACAATTGAGTCAAGTCTGGCATAAATCAATAAATATACATACAACATCAAACAACCAAAGAGTCAGTCATATAACAAAGATGTAGCAAAATAAGTTACTTTAAAATAAAACATTACCACAGAAGCAAAAGTAACAAACACCATATAAAGGAAAACAACATTTAAGCTACATCAAACAATAATAAGCAATATAGACAGCATAATTACAAGTAGCATCAATTAAATAATGGTATAACCAAAAATACACAAATAACAGATCAATCATTAAAGCAGTACAAATAACAATAACCCAAATTATCATAAATACCAATTCATTGATAATTCATACATCTGCAATGATAATTAACAATCCTCCTACAGTACAAAACTAAACATCTGCCCAGAGATGTCAAGACCACTAACAAGGGTCACAGAGGATGACCATCATAGGTCATCGAGGATGACCATCACACTGCTGCCGTGAAGTCGTCAAAACCGCCCCATGACGGCAAACAGGAACATCTCCACGAAACACAGACGTTCACGGCAGAGTCGATGCGACAGCCTAATTGCTGTCCCAGAGGAATGCCTCCTCTCCACAGATGACTAGAGTTAGCCATCAACTCATCCTCAAACTCGAACGGAGTCCACATCCTCAAATACTGTAGGGGCCAACAGGTAATAACTACCTGTCCGTGCTACTATGCTGTCAGGACCCTGACTTGATGATTACCCAAACTTGACTGTCACTACCAAAGCGAAGACAACAGACGTAAACTCTGTATACAAAAAAATAATCACCACCGGGAAAATGAGTGCACCCACAACAAGGAAACAACTGTTCCATAAACAAAATAAGGACTAATCATTACACCTCCTCACCCGGCGAAAAAAATTTTACAACAAAATTTTTTTTTTTTTCGCTGCCCCCCTCAACAGAGGCTGCCACAACCCTGCCAGCCAAAACAGACCGAATCCTGGCCAAAGGTTGCCAAATGTTATGAACCAAATCTCGGTTCATCAGGTTCTATCATCAATTACAGAGAAATGGACTGAAAGACTGGCAGACGCCGAGACAACAAAGGGGAAAGGGGAACAACAAAACAAGCAAATATAACCTTAATACTAGTTTATTAACATTATGTAATATACATATTAACAATTGAGTCAAGTCTGGTGTAAATCAATAAATATACATACAACATCAAACAACCAAAGAGTCAGTCAAATAACAAAGATGTAGCAAAATAAGTTACTTTAAAATAAAACATTACCACAGAAGCAAAAGTAACAAACCATATAAAGGAAAACAACATTTAAGCTACATCAAACAATAATAAGCAATATAGACAGCATAATTACAAGTAGCATCAATTAAAGAATGGTACTGTATAACCAAAAATACACAAATAACAGATCAATCATTAAAGCAGCACAAATAACAATAACCCAAATTATCATAAATACCAATTCACTGATAATTCATACATCTGTATTGATAATTAACAATCCTCCTACAGTACAAAACTAAACATCTGCCCAGAGATGTCAAGACCACTAACAAGGGTCACAGAGGATGACCATCATACGTCATCGAGGATGAAGTCATCAAAACCGCCCCATGACGGCAAACAGGAACATCTCCACGAAACACAGACGTTCACGGCAGAGTCGATGCGACAGCCTAATTGCTGTCCCAGAGGAATGCCTCTCTCCACAGATGACTAGGGTTAGCCATCAACTCATCCTCGAACTCGAACGGAGTCCACATCCTCAAATACTGTAGGGGCCAACAAGTAATAACTACCTGTCCATCCTGCTATGCTGTCTGGACCCTGACTTGATGATTACCCAAACTTGACTGTTGCTACCAAAGCGAAGACAACAGACGTAAACTCTGTATACAAAAAAATAATCACCACTGGGAAAAGGAGTGCACCCACAACAAGGAAACAATTGTTCCATAAACAAAACAAGCACTAAGCATTACACACCCCATTCCCACCCCTACCTCCACCCCCTATGATGCCAGTGATGTCTTACCCCCACAGTATTCTTTTCCAGATAGTAAGTCATATGTATACCGAAATGAGGTGCAATGAACCTGTAGGGTTTATTTAGATACTAAGTCTAAGGGCAGAACCAGCCCATTTCAGGGAAGCCCTTCCCACACCCACCCCCTTTGGTATTCTTTTCTAGATAGTAAGTCATAAGTATACCAAGGTTGGTTGAAATTAGTCAATGCATTTCAGAGTTATCCTTGAACACACACACACACACACACACACACACACACACATATATATATATATATATATATAGATAGATAGATAGATAGATAGATAGATAGATAGATAGATAGATAGATAGATAGATAGATAGATAGACAGATAGAAAGATAGATAGATAGATAGATCACCCCAAATACTTTCAATGGCATTCAAGTCAGGTCACTTTGATGATCATTCGACTCTGATTACATGTGGATGGTCTCTGAACCATTCTTTTGCAGTTTGGGCATTATTTCTGGCTCGGGGAATAACAGGGCTCTCAGTGATAACACCAAAACTTCCTTTAGAATGCTAATATATTGGGAACTGTTCAGTTGTGTGTCTATTTCTATAAGTTCCCCTGGACTACTGTTAGCCATCCATCCCCAAAGGACTGCTGCAGTAACTCCTCAACTCTTCCGTGATGGTTGGATGTTTTCAGGATAATAGCAACAAGTGATAAAATGATTGTAAAAGATGATGAAAATTATTATTAAGATGATGAAAAAGAAAATGAGCATAGATCCTAGGCCTACTCCCTTTATCTCTGTATATACAAAAGTATTCATATAACAATTTCCATTAAATTTTAACATACATGTGAAGTGTAGATGGATCATTATCAAAGGAAAGACATACAAGAATAAAACAAAGTTTCTCTAAAATATGCACTGAACATAAAAACTCTATAACTGTCCTCAAGGTCCACAATCCTTTGAGATACCAAACCTGATTCCCAAACCAAAATAAACGTCTAATATGATGGAGTTTAGACATGCAAGATTACATCCGGAAAACAGAATATATCCAGGCAACAGAACATAAGATCGCCGACGTCCTATCACGACACTAACGCCCAACGGCAAAGTAGAGCCTACGGGAGTATACCCTTCCTTTTCCGAGTACTTAGTGTCTATTCCCATAGATGGCAACTAAGTTACTCCTTAGTAGTCAAATTTTGTGATGTAATTTTCCTCCCGTTTACTAAAGTTACCTTAGCTAAAAATCCCCTTTTGCTTATCATTGCTTTTCTTTGCTTTATCTCCTTTTGTACTGTTAGCAGTTGCAACGTTTTGTTTATGGGTTATCACAAGCATTTTTGTAAAACATCAGACAAAGGTTGTCTAATCAAATCAACCACAGTCCTTGTATCATTATAGAATGGAACTGTACATTATGATTCACCTAGCTAAGATGTAATGTTTAAGCAGCAAGTCTGCATTAAAGTTAAAACATGGAAAAGAAAGCTTAATA
>NC_089762.1:10079488-10131988 GCF_040412425.1 Macrobrachium rosenbergii | reverse complement strand
TCTCCAAATTCCAGTCCTCAGAGACTCATACAAAAAATTCGTCGTCGCACGTGGCATGAGAATTTCTCATTCCTGCGGGAACCCAAAATTCAGTACTTTTGAGACATTATATAGTGTAGTTCACACACATCTAAGCCCTTACGGGACTGATCATTCTAGTTCATTAGAACAACTCCTTAACTTCACGCTACAGCCGGCCAAGTCCGAGCGTGACAAAATCCAACTACGTCTTCCGAGACGCATATTAGAATTCGTTCGCCAAGAACAACCACGTCCTTCCAAGACACATCCAATTTTAACAAAAAGTCTCCCCAGACTTACTAATCAACTGTCTTATTCGGACAGATCCATTCTCCTGCAGTCTGAACAATTGAGTGTTTCAGATTCCTGCAATTGAGTCTTTTCAGACAACCTGAGTCTTCTCAGACATATCATATACCCATTATTTCAAGATGGCTAATACCAGAGCCCAACAAAACGAGGATTTCAAATTCTACATGTCCGCTGGGAAGGACATGGGACTATCGGGGCAAGATCTGAGAGCATGGGTTCAAGAACGAGTGGACGATGCCAAGGCTGAGAGAGCAAGAGAACGTGAAGAGAGGGAGAGAGAACGTGAGGAGAGAGAGAGGGCAAGAATTGCCCAAGAGCAGGAGAAGGATAAAGAACGTGAGGAGAGAGAGAGGGAAAACAGAGATTGCCCAAGAACAACGATCGGAGAGAGAGAGAGACAGAATCGCCCAAGAGAAAAGGGAGGAACGAGAATGGGAAGATCGAGAGCGACAGCGCGCCCACGAGCTCCAGATGCTAGAACGACAGCCCGCCACCCCCGCCCCTGCCGCGGGAATGAGTGCCCTCAGCCAAGCTCACTCGTTCATGCCAAAATGGACGAGTCCGAGCCTGAAGTATGGCTTGAAAGGGCCGAACGAGTCCTGGAGTGCTGTGATCTCTCCCCGCGGAACTCTCCCTTGTTCTCACTAAATTCCTGGGCGGAAAGGCCCTCGTTGCCTACCACGCCCTTCCCGCAGACGATCGGGAAACTGGGAAGCCGTGACGCCAAGCAGTTCGAAAGGCGTACGAGATTACCCCGAGCGGTGAGGAGACGTTGGAGAGAGCAGCCCAGAGAAGCAGGCCAGACTTGGTCGATTGGGCGTACCATTCGAGCGGGCGTTGACAAAATGGCTCGATTCGAAGGAGCCACTAACACCGCCGAGGTACTCGAGCGGTTTAAATTCGAGCATTTCCTGCGCTACGCCCCTCCTGCCCTCGCCACTCATATAGTGGAAAAAGCCCCACCAACACTCACCGAGTGTTGCCGAATAGCAGACATGTGGGAAACTCACCACCCTCAAGAAGGATCCATGGGGCGGAAGATAAATCCCCCGTCCCTCCTCGGAGGTTCAAATTCCAACAAAAATGGGAACTCGGGCAAGCCCCTAACTTGCCATTATTGCAAGAAAACGGGGCATTCCTTCGAACAGTGCCGGAACAAGAAACCGGCTCCTCTCCCGGAAAACCGACAAATAACTCGCCTGCGCCCTCCACAGGGGCAGCGGGAAAGATTTTAGCCAGACCTTTTGCACGGCGTGCAAGGTCTATGGCCATTCTCCCGCATGGGCAAAATGCCCACGCAATAATAAATCAACTACTCCCACCGTCGCCTTGGCCGTCACAGATCCCCAGTCGTTAGGCCCTCCCGCCGAAAAGGGCCTGTATACGTGGCCCCCCACGAGGTAGCGAGCCAGCCCGCGCCGAGTCACTGCTTTCGAGGACTCGGGCGCACAAATCTCCCTCATCCGGAGGGACAGAGTTCCCTACGGAGCTATCGTCAATAGACGAAAACTCGTCACGATCGAGGGAATAAATCAATTTAAGATGATACTCCCTACGGTCCAATTGAGAGTCTCACGACCTCACCAATCCAAAATGTGCAATCTTGCAGTAGCAAGCCATCTCCCGGAGGCTATGACGTCATCCTGGGACAGGACTTCCAGTCCCCACCGAAATCACGACAATCTAGGGGTCCACATTCCCGAATCATTCCGCGGGCGCGAGTAATCCTCCCCCGCTTCTCCTCAGCCAAGACTGGCGCCCCTGGGTACCAGAAGGACGTGCAGTCCCCACCAGTGCCACCTGAGTACAATGTACAGTGGCCCCTCGATCGGTTCCCAATCCCATTCCAGTGCCCGGCCCTGCCTCAGTGCCAGTGCCAGGGCCCCAATCAAATCTCCCTTCAGGAGATGCCAAATTCCTGCCGGTGCCACTTGCATGCCCCGAGCAGGGCCAAGCTTCGTCCGTCCTGACCGACGAGCCCAAGAAACCTCTGATAGCGCCTGACTCTGCCCTAGTGCCAATGCCAGAGCGCTACGCCGATCTCCATTCACGGGATCCAACTCAGGACCCCCTCTCTTCCCCCGGCCTGGCACCGCTACCAGCGTCGGTCAGAGAGACGGTTCCTCCCGACCACCGCGGAAGCTCACCTGCAGGTGTGGCCTCGCAACCCGTGCCTGAGCTGGTCATCGATACCTGCGAGCCGCTCACGCCACCCCCGACCGCCTCCTCTCTGCCTCAGTCCGTCGCCGACGCAATTGCAAGTCAGGATTCTGCCATATCTCACTTGGCCGATGAACTACAAGAGCCGCGACGGATCATGGTAGAACCCGCACGGAACACTCCTGCGTCAGCTGTCGCATCAGCAGGCCCAGGTGGTACTCCGTGCCGCCCTCCGGTCGCGGGCCCTCCGCTTCCCCGGCCGAGGACGACTGTCCCATTAAGAAAGACTCGAGGCGAAATTACCACGGGCGTGGAAATTTCCAGGTAGCTTACAAAGAGCTCTAGAGCTCCCATGGCACCTGTGCCACCATTTCATCTTTCGAAGGTCTTGGCACCCCTAATCCAGAAGGGGATGTCAGGCCCTCCTCTATCTTCCTCCGTTCCTCAGGAACTTCTATCTCTTATCACCTTCTATTAATCTTCCCTTAAATTATCACCACAAGAGGCAATTAAATACAGGATACCATTCCCCACACAATGTATAAATCATTAAGAATAACAGAGTGAGAAGTGGCATGCCCTTGCGCCCATACCTTGGCACCGGGCGTGCGTGTCAGCCCCTCCTGAAGGAGTCGCGCCCTTCGGGTGCACTTTCCTCGCCCTGGGACTGAAGTGATAGTCCGGGCCGTAATTTATAGGCGAAGGAAAATAAATTCCCGCCTAACACAATAAAACCCTCACTCTTTTTCCCTTAGCTCTTCTGCCAATATCATTTACTTTCTTTTAGTCATTTAGTTATCTTTATTTTAATGAATCGCGAGTCATAAACTCTTGCCCTTGTGATTTAAATGCCCCTTTTGTAAGCTCTGAGGGACGTGTCCCGCCTTTCATATGCGGTCAAGTTTTCATTCGTAACGTCTTGGTAATTTTCCTTTTGTTATTATTATCCCTTTTCCCCCTTCCATTCCTTCCAAGATCGCTGTTTGTCCTACCCCACATCTTTTGTCTGCTCGCCCCGTCATAACATTGAGTAGGCAGTGGACGCATAAAATTAGCGTAGTTTAAGGTTAGCGAATTAAAACCTCGCGAATACTCTCTCGCCCGCATACGGCTGTCAAAATCCGTGTGGGGCCGGCTAAGCTGAGCAAAGCACGTTAAAACGAAGATAAATTATCAATGCGAATATGTATAGTCATTACAGTATCGCGTAAAAGGGGATGTCATTTACAAAAATAAACGCTGTTTTTCATTTACACAGCCTCTTCAAGGCAGATTGTACTAACCGCATGCATTTTATCTAAAATTAAGTAACCGTGTATTTTAATTCTTGAACAATAACCATTTCTTTTCATTTGTTGGCCATAGCCTCATATACGTGGTCCTATAATCTTAATTAATTCACAATTGTTCGAGTCACTTTATAAAGTTACAGTGGGTAACCAAATCTAAAGTAATTATTCTTTTGCAAGTGTTTAAATCACTTTGCGTTCTGTTAACAAAAATTGTCCCAATGTGTTATTAAAAGTAATGTCACAGCTTCATAAAACCCTTAGGAGTAAAGTTCATTGCAAGGCAGAATGTAGAGTAACGTAAAGCATTTGCCGCTCATTCTTGAATATCGATGTACACACCCGAAGGAGGTATGTACATCATCTTGTATGGGGAGGTATTATGATTAGCAAGAATTCGCTAGCAAATTACCTCCCCCTCCTTTGTTGTTGTTGGTTGTTCATTTACTGCCAGCAGGCCGATCGATAGACCATCTGTCTATCGACTTTAAAACAAGGGTTAAAAGATTAAAGGCGCTCCCATTTTTGATAAAGATCTTTCCTTCGAGGCAAAAGTAATCTGGCTTAGGTGTTTCTCCTACAGGCCAAAACCTCCCCTGCGGGCAGCAGGTGCAATGAGTCAAAGCATCTGTGTTGGGCGCACCCCTGCCCCATAGGAGGATAAAGGCAAAAGCCCACGAGGTCTCGACACACACGCGGGCTGGAAGATATGGAGTGAAGACGTCCTCAACACCTGGCCCCATCGATGCCCTTGCATCCTAACCACGTGGCCCTTTCAAAGTATACTTTTCCTCGTGCCCTTCGACCGTATTCAAGTGTTCTCGCTCCGTTGGCCTCGAGCCCACACGCCATTGCTTGGAGTTTCGAGGAGTCCCCATCGCCTTGCCCCTTTACGGAAGCCCTTGCATCTCACCACGTGGAAGAAACTCGTCCTCGGAAATCGCAAGTCATCCACGGACCGCCTTCTACACGCCCTCGGAAAATCTGCTAAGGTAAAGTGCCCTGGAAGAGCCCCATTTCAGTCACGCTTTTGTCTCGTAATATTTTCTTAAAGAGAAAGCCAGAAATCTCCCTTGTCTAATGTCCGTGCGCCTCTTGCATCGGCAGTATTAATTCTTTATTACTCCTTTGGCACCCTCAGTGCAGCTTCGAATTCATTATTCTTTTGTCTATTTTATTACTGGCGTATAATGTGCATATCTCTCATTTCAGAGTGATCCTATTTCGTGGAAGCTTCTTGGACTGTGGCTGGAATCCCCCAGTTTCATTCAATCTACTTGAGTTCCTCTTTCCCGTACTAATGTCATTTATGTAAATACACTACTTTAAATGTACCCACGTGTTTTACGTAATATTTCCCTCAGTAACCAGAGCCCTATGCTCATATGAAATTCTCCTTTGTTTTCCTCTTTTTACGTTTTCCCGTACCCACGAAGTCAGAATCACAAGGCTAAATTACTTTAAATTGTTGCTGCCTGTCTCACAGAGCCTATTTCAAACTAAAACCACGGAAAAACGTAAAAAAAATATATATATATATATATATATATATATATATATATATATATATATATATATATATATATATATATATATATATATATATATATATATATATATATATATATATATATAGGTAGTATATATGGTTGGTCAGCTAGTGTATGTATGTATATATATATATATATATATATATATATATATATATATATATATATATATATATATATATATATATATATATATATACATATATAGCTGACCAACCTGGCACTGCCTGGAAAAAGTGTGAATGACATTCAATAAACTCTACAACTCTATCTCTCTCCTCCCTATCACCCCCTCTCCACTCGCTTTCTTTCTCACTCTCTCCTAGCACATCCATTCACTATCATAAAATTTAACAACCTTAGGCTGTGTATTCATGATCAAGATTACCTCTTATTTCTTCTGTCAGTTCATCGAAACTACCATTAGAACTTACTTGTAGACAACATTTTGTGGGCTGAGACAGTCCAGTCACCAGAACGGATGAACTGATGTATTACCTAAATATCTTTCAACCAACTGACAGGTGTGGACAGGTTAGCATCAATTTCACGACAGTTTGCTGCTGTAATTCATCTGGGAAGTATCTCAGACTCTGATCAAAATATGAATAAATTATGTATAGACATTATTCACTTCACTGTTAAACCCTTCAATGTTATTTGTAGGCCATTATTGGTCCAAATCATACAATAAAAATTTAAAACAACATTCCCATGTGGCACAGACAATTTGGTATAGGCCTAAGCCAATGATGTCTTTTTATGATATGTGTTACTATAATGAAAGTAAACTTCACTGTCCAATTCATAAAAAGCTCAACAAACCCTCAGTTTTAATTCAAACTCATCCATTAATATTGTATGAGAACAGATGTCTTTTTTCAATAAGAAATATTTAGTCAATACTCTGTTATGCCTTTTTACGTCTTTCCTATTATCAAGTGAATTGCTGCACCAGTTAGACTTCCACCCCCTCAAAAAGTTGCAAAACACTTTCCTATACGACTAACTTCAACTCGTGATACGTATTCTTTATATTGGTTTTAGGGACGTTTTAAACATCAACATAAAAAATTACAACTCATTATCTTTACGATGACATCAAATTCCTTAACGAGAATTAAGTAAAAAGTTATACAGACCATTAGAAAAAAAATTACCGCCAAGCATGTCCGTACAGCATCTATAAACTCGGTTAATTCATACATTTGGTAATAACGAAATCATGAATCAAACAAAACCTTTCCCTTCTTGATGGAATGTTAGGCAATCGGTCATTTATTGTTGTGAATAAATACGTGTTCATAAAAGATAGAAATGAATATCATTCTAATATATAACCATAAACAATAATGTTACTTTCCTAAATGACTGAAATATGAAGTTTTCATAATAAAACTAATATTGTAATACTTACCTGAACACCTGAATTAGCCCTGGTCACCTACCAGCCTGAACTACATCCCCATAGCTTTTACCCATTAAGTGGGTAATAAACTGTCAGCATTACCAACGCTTACAGGAAAATCTAGTCAAATGAGTTACCTGAAGTACCATTGGCAACACTGCTGCAAGTCCCGGCCGAGTGAGGCCAAGATACCCCAATTGCGTTATCCACTATTCAAATTGAAGTGGGGAGGAGGGTGGGAATCATTCAGGTGTTCAGGTAAGTATTACAATATGAGTTTTATTATGAAAACTTCATATTGCAATACACTCCCTGAACACCTGAATTAGCCCGATTAACAAAATTTAGTGGAGGTGGGATCAATCTAATTTAGCCCGACCTGCCAACAGGGAAAGCAGGTAACTCATTATTTGCCTACTCTGTATAAATGAATGTATCCTCACTTGGTTATCCCACTCGGCAGGTGAGAATGTCTGTAGAGAGAGTACCCCTGACGTCAGTCTCATGTCTAGGTACTGTCTGAGTCGAGCTACCTCTCATGTGGTATTCAAACCTCCTCATGGATAGAGAGTAGCAAAATAAAAAACCTATCATGTGGCTAATCACAGCCTCCCATGATTAGTGGAGAAACGATGAACCTCCCATGTGGCTAATCAAAGCACTCTCATTTATGGAGGGTCTGAGTTGAGCTACCTCTCATGTGGTATTCAAACCTCCTCATGGATAGAGAGTAGCAAAAATAAAAACCAACCTACCATGTGGCTAATTATAGCCTCCCATGATTAGTGGAACAAGAACCTCCCATGTGGCTAATTCTCACTTCAAGTGGTTAACCTCCCATGTGGCTAATCAAAGCACTCTCATGTATGGAGGGGGTACGATGAACCTCCCATGTGGCTAATCAAAGCACTCTCATGTATGGAGGGGTATGAAGAACCTCCCATGTGGCTATTGTAGCCTCTCATGTATGGAGGAGAAGTTGAGTGTGCAGGTCTTGAGTTCTTCGCCGTCCGTTATTCGCCGATGTCTGCGCAGAAGAGGTTGAAGAAACCAAACCTGTCCACTGAATCTGCCTATCTTCACAGTACTAACGTCAAACTTAATATTCTCACTATAAACCCTGACTAACAGAGAATCCAAAATTCCAAATTTCCTCAGACTACGTTCATTACCTAGAGTTCCCCCCACCCTTAACATTACTACGTAATTATAAGATCGAGTTGGTCGTCGCAAAGGGACCAAGCAAGAAATTCTTCTTCGAAGAAAACTGAACGTCTTTTAGGTAGAAAGTCGTGAAAACCGACACCGACTGCCAAGTGGCCACCTCTAAGAACCTCCGCACTAAGAGAGTACCCCCTTAGCTAAATGAACGCACCCACGATAGAAGGGTTAGCGGCTACACATGAACTTATTATTATTATTATTAAAATAGTTTAACCAGACCACTGAGCTGACCATCAGCTCTCATAGGGCTTTTGAAGGATTAGGATGGAATGACAAGTCTAGGCTAGAAGCCTAGCACTGGGACCTAATAAGTCACTTGTCAATGATGATGAATGAAAATGAAATTAAAAGCTGTAAAAAGGTATACGCTTTCATACTGGAACACACTCATACAATAAATACATTTAAACTCATGCTTCCATACATACTCACTAAAAGGTATATAAAAATTCAAAATAAATTAGTAAAATCATAAAATTTACTTGTTTTAAAATTCATTATTCTGATTTTTTTCTTATATTTTTCCAATTAATTTGCAGCTTCTCATAAACATTAAAATGGGTGCTATTGAGAACGTTGAAGATTCTGACAAAATTTCTTCTATCGGTCTATTTCCGAAATTTGATAATCGTTGCAGGTTATATTGTGGACATTCACACAGTATATGCTTAACTGTTATCAGCACATTGCAATCTGGGCATTTGGGAAGAGGGCCACATGGACTGTTCATTAAGTGTCCATGTGTCAATCGAGTATGGCCTATTCAAGACGTGTCAGAATTACTTGTGCTTGTCTTTCTCTCTGATATGATGAACTCCATTTTCCAACACTGGATTTTATCTGTTTTAATTTATTATTTTCAGGTTCTTCGTTCCATATATTTTGCCATTTTTTTACAAGGACTGTTTTTATATATCTTGTATAGTCACTGATAGGGATGTCTACATTTGTTCTTGTCATGTGGACCGCTTCTTTAGCTGCTTTATCAGCCTCTTCATTTCCCTTAATCCCTACATGGGCAGGGATCCAACATATTTCAATATTTTTTCCCTTATTATACAATTTATGGAGAGAGAACTTTATATGTTGTACAATATTATTTTTTGGGATTATAGCTTTGAATAGCTTCTATAGCACTCCTGGAGTCGCTATAAATTACAAAAATTATTATATGAGACTTCTCTTATTATTTTTATGGCTGATACTATTGCACATAACTCAGCTGTAAATACAGAAGCTTTGTCTGGGAGAGAGAACTGATACGTTTTGTTTTGGGATACCGCAGCATATCCCACTCCGATTGTGACTTAGATCCGTCAGTATATATTATGTAATGTGGATCTTTTCGGATAATATGCTCTGCTGCATGTTGTCTATGGTATTCTGGAGTATATGAATGATTTTTTGATAAATATTTCAAGTGTGTACAAATTCTCATTTTATTCATTGTCCAAGGAGGAGGCGATTTTATTATTACAGGTAATTGTATATGTATATTTAGCGACTCAAACAATCTTGTAGCTCTAATTGGGAAAGAAGGTGGATGATTGTTTATAAACACATCTCTTAATCCAAATAATTTTTAGTTGGAGAATCACTTGTCTGAATTCTCAGAGCACTCTTCATTGTTACTAGCTCTCTATGGAGAGACAGAGGTAAAGTTCACCACATTCAACTTGTAAAGATGATGTTGGTGATGATGAAAAAGCTCCTGAACATATTCTAAGGCCCTCATTATGAACTGGGTTTACCGTTTTCAGCGTTGCGTCTGATGCCGAGCCATATATTTCACTTCCATAATCAACGATAGACAGCACTGTTGCTTTATACAATAAAGTAAGGGTATGTCTATCGGCCCCAAGTAGTGTTTGATAGTTTTTAATTAGGTTTAATGCTCTTTTTACATTTTGATTTCATGTATGTTATGTGGGCTTTCCAGTTCATATGAGTATCAAATACTAATCCTAAAAATTTTGCTGTTTGGCCAATTGGTATACTATGGTTTCTGATTTTCAAGTCTATTTCTTCTCCTTTTTTCCACTTTTTATTTTTATAAAACATGATTGCTTGGGTTTTCTCTATGGAAAATTTAAAGCCTACAGATAAAGCCCATTCATCTATTTTTATTATGCTTTTATTAATGATTCGTTCTGCATGTTTTATTCGAGATGCTGAATAATATATGGCAAAATCATCCATATACAGGTTACTTTTTTAATACCAATAGGTAGATTATTACTGATATCATTGATTGCTAAAGTAAACAGCGTGCCACTAAGGACGCTTCCTGTGGAACACCATTTTCAAGAGGAAATGTTCTAGACAGAACATCATCAATTCTCACCTGAAAACTGCGATTTGTCAAAAAGTTTTGGATAAACATAGGTAAATGTCCACGGATGTTATTTTCATGTAACGCTTTTAATATTGCATACCTCCATGTAGTATCATATGCCTTTTCAATGTCAAAAAACACGGCTATAGTAATTTGTTTTCGTTTCAAATCCTCTTCGTATGTGATCTTCTAAGTTAGATAGAGAATCCAGTGTCGATCTGTTACATTGTGATCCAAATTGTGTGGAGTCAAAATTTTGTTTTCTCGAATGTGCCATGTTAGTCGAGCATTTACCATTTTTTCTAGTAATTTGCATAGACAACTAGTTAAAGAAATTGGTCTGTAATTGTTTACATTACTGGGATCTTTTCCTGGTTTGGGGATAGGAATAATTATAGCTTTACGCCATTCATTAGGAAATAAATTTCGAAGCCATAAGTGGTTATAAAACTCTAATAAGTATGCCTTTGCCAAAGGTGCTAAGTGGCAGATCATTTCAAAACAAATACTGTCACCTCCAGGGGCAGATTTATTGCTGTTCAACAATGCAAATTCCAACTCATCCATATTAAATTTTCTATTATAATAAATATCTTCTATGGTTTCAAAATTTATTGTTATTAATTCTATATTATTTTTCCTAGTTCGGAAATGCTCATCTAAATTTTTGTCAGCTACTTACTTTTGCTAAACTTTCACCTATTACATTACTTATTTCTTTAGGATCAAGCATTATTTTCTCATCTTTTATTATGGCATGTCTAGGTGGTTTAACATGGGTACCATTTATTTTCCTAAATTTTTCCCATATTTTTTGTATGGGAGTATTATTAGAGAGATCTGATACATATTTTCTCCATGAAATGATTCTTCCTAGAATTACTTCTTTTTAAATTTTGCAGATATTTTGTTATATAGAGGTTTTAATGTATTAATTTCTAATAATAATATAGTCAGTTTTTGTAAGTTTTCTTCTAATATCGGTAATGATTTATTTATTTTACTGAATTTTCTATTCAAATTATCTAATCGTCTCCCAATTTGGTGTTTTACTTTTATTAATTCTGTTAGTTTTTCAGACCACCATGGGACTTTGTGTTTTGTTGGATGACATTTGGATTTTGGTATTGCTTTATCAGCTGCATTTGTAATGAAATCAACAAGAAATTTATTAGTTTTATTGTGGTCTTTTGAATATTCAAATGGTGGGATATCCCTAGTGTGGAATTCATATTGCTCCCAATCTGCTTTATAAATGTTATATTGAGGGACATGCTTGGTGGGGTTATTTTGTAAAAATGAAATTAATATTGGGAAATGGTCACTTGTATGCAGGTCGTCAACTGTATTCCAATCCAATCTATCTACTATTTTTGTTGTACATAGAGTTAAGTCGATTGAGGAAAATGTTCCATGTGTTTTAGAAAAATATGTGTTGATTTCTGTTGTCATTTATGCAGCAAATGTCATATGAATCTATGAATTCTTCTATTTTATTCCCTGCTCTATTTGAGTCTGTACAATTACAGTCCCACATCGGGTTGTGGGCATTAAAATCACCTACTATTAATATAGGTTCTTTGGTGTTATTAGATAATTCTTTAAGTTTGTCTAAGTCATAATTTTTATTGGGTTGGTTGTATAAATTATAAATTACATAATTATCGTTTTTATTCGTATTCTGATACTCGATATTTGCAGATCATTAAAGTTCACAGGTACTTTGTCATAACATACTTTGTTATGTACATATATAGCAGTACCTAAATTTCCTTCTTCCTCTCTAGATGAAGATGCTAAGGTATATTTACCTATTGTTGATATTGTTTTGTTGACATGTTGTAAAACATAATATCATAGGTTAAGTATTCTTTTAGTAATCGTTGTATCTCTCCTAGGTGTAATCTGGTCTGCAGACCATTTACGTTCCATTGTATTATATAGCTATTGAAAATATTTTATTATAACGGTCTAGTTTTACTCTCTTTTTGTATTATCAATTTGGATTTTTCTAATAATTTTCTTACGACATTCATTTGTTTTTCTTTATAATATATTAAGTGCTCAACGCACATGCAACCTTTTTCATGGGTACTCAAATCTGTGGTTTCTTTTTTTCTATATTTCATAAAGTTTCTTATAACGTTTGTTAAGCCATCTTTTGTTATGTTTTTGTTATCGTTGCACAATGCAATGAAACAATCATTGCATCCACAAGAGTTGTCATGTATATTTCTTTCTTTATTTGTTCTTGTTGTCTCAATTATTGGTGATGGAGTAATCTCTTCTCCTTTGACATATTCATTGTTGTCTAAGGTATGGTTGTCTCCCACTTCTTCGGTATTTTGGATATCTGTATCCATTGGTTTTACTATTATTTTAGGAGATAATGGAATATTCTTAACTAGTTTTTGTTTTTGTTCTTTCTTCATATCTCTTGTTTTTGTTTTGACTGACGTTTCTCTAACAATTGTTGGTTTCTTTGTTTTGGGTGGTGTTCTTTCCAATGGCCTTTTTTATCTTTAATTTCCAGTCTATCAGGTCCTTCCTCTGTTATTTCTGTAGTAGCATCCTCCTGTGTTGTTTCTATTTGCATTAATATTTCAAATGAATTGGATAAAATGTTATCCATATCATTTGTCCCTGTTTCTTTATTCTTTACCATTTTAGTTTTTATTTCCAAGGCATTAATTTCTTCCTGAGAATTACTTTTTCTGTGCTCCGTTAGTTCTATTTGTATGCATTTTTGTTTCATTGTTGGTTTTTGTTGTTAAAGAATATGTACGTTTCTTTAGACGGATCTTGGATTCCTCTTACTTTCAATTCTAATTTAGCTTCTTTTACAGACATTCCAGTTCTTTCTTGCAATATTTTCAACTCTGTATTATATATATAGTACATACATTCTTTGGATCTTGCATGATGGTTTTGCCCACAGTTTATGCACTTTGGTTCCCCACACTTCCATTGTGTGGCATGTTCTTCAGATCCACAATATCATACAGGTTCATTTCGACAATACTTTTTGCATGTCCATATTTGCTGCAATTCTGACATTGTAGCGGCTTTGGGGATATGGTCTTACTTTCTCTGGTTTGGCCTAAAATTTTTATTTTCTGAGGTAGGTCTTGGCCTTCAAATTTTATTTTTAAGATTTTTAAGACTTGTTTATTCTTTTCTTTACTTGGTAGATCATATAGTTAATCAATCCTGTACTTTGGGGTATCTCTTTTTAAGTGAGTCCAACAGTATTTGCTTTTCAACTGGCTCGTTATTATTCTCAGGAAGTACAATAGTACCCTGAATACTGTTCATAGTATCATGTTTTTTTATTTTTATATTTATGTTATCTATATTTTTTATTGATAAATAATTTTCAGATTGACTCTTTAGAATAACTTTCATGTTAAAAGGAGAACGATGCATCTCCCAAGTGACTATTCAGAGCCTACCCATTAAGGAGGGAATGAGGCAGTGTGCTGAGCCGGTGACCCTCCACCCTGCAGGTTGCGGCAAAAGTGAGCAAAGGCCGACGAGCACAGAAGTATCCCAGCGCCGACGAAAAAACCTAGGCTAGCCAGTGAGAGCACCTCTTTGGACTCTCGTAGGAAACTATCAAAGACTAGGATACTTAAGATACTCTGAACTTAAGTTCATGTGATTATACTATCACTGTTGCTTAAGATTCTAAAGCCTAAAAGGAATTTTCCTATCTGGTTAACCTAATAATCACACTCCCCACCCTAACGTGAATACTACCTTGGCTAAATGAGCGCACCCTAGATAATAGACTTCGCCGTTAAACGTAGACTAAGTGAATAACCTTCCAAGTCTTCGCACGAAGAGAATACCACCTCAGCTAACTGAATGCACCCTAGACAGGAGAATTCGCCACTATACGCAGTGGGGCGAATTGAACGTCTCTTAAGTGAAGGAAGAAAACAAAGACGGATTCGCAAGCAACTACCTCCAGAATAGAAGACTGAACCATTCCTTAGAAAAGAAGATGAAGTGGACATACTCCGAATACTGTGCGGTAAGGCATAAACCTCGCACCACACGAGAATCGTGAAGTGTGCCCAAAAAGCAACTGTGTTCGAGAAGTGTGCCGCAGACTGTGTTACACACCAGCGGAAGGAGTTTATCAAACTGTGTTCGTGTAGTGAGCGCTTATGAACCAGGAACCAGGAACCATTTCTCCGAAAGTAACTAATCGCTTCCTTCGACTAAAGCGGACGGGGAAGGATTCAGCGGAGAGACAAGAAGTGTACATGGAAAGCGGACGGAGTTTATCAACCTTGGTAATTATTCGCATTGGACAAAAGATATCCCCACTGATGCGGAACTGAACACTTGCAGATAAAGAACCTTAAACGAACGAAGCAGAGTTTAAGCCTCGGCCATGACTTCCGAAGAAGAGAAATACTTATCATTCCCCGCCTGACACTACACTACCGCAATTCCTGATTACCTGATGAATGAGACCGAATGGCGGAAAGTATACACCTCTAAGTTCTAATGATCTTGTTCCCCCGAGTTCTCAGATACGACACGGCAGTTACGATGTCGCAAAGCAGACCCACTATTGTGTTGCGCACTAGGACTGAGAAAACACCTGAGGGCTTCCTTTATAGCCCTGAGGTTCCTGAAGGTTATGACTCCTCTCGTTCCCGATCCCTCCAGAGGCCCGAAGCCTGGGTTCCTCCAAGGTTGCTCCCCAACCTTGATATGAGGCATCTGAGTACAGATGAACGTCGGGAAGAGGGGAGACTATAGACCTTCCGGATGTCAGATGCACTTCTTCTGACTATCACAGACGATCTGACAAGCGAGAATCGTTCCAGATTATACCTGTATTCTCGATGTGGAAGTCCCAGCGATTCCTGAGACATACCTGAAGAGAAAGCATGCGGAGACACAAGACCCTGAGAGAGAGAGATGAGAGAGAGAGACAAGACCCTGGAGAGAGAGAGAGAGAGAGAGAGAGAGAGGGGAGGACATTCTCCTAAAGGCTTCTTCAAGTGGTACCGGCTGTTCCCTGTTAAACAGGAACCCTCTATTTCTACATTTTGTACTTTCAACGATGCATATTTGCCGAAACTGGAGACATGAGTTAGAAACAACAAGTTCGTTATACTGGCCACATCCCTTGAACCCGGAGCAGCCACACTAAACATAGCTTGCTGTGACGCTACTGCTGACGACAGCTACACGAAATAGACCATGGAGGAGAAATCCTCCTCCCTAAGACTGTTGCAGAGCGCAAAAGGCGCCCACAACAGAACCCTCTCCGAATGTCCGGATAGTGAGGCGGAAGCTTCAAAGCAGCCCCTCCTCTTCTGCCAAAGAACGTTGTATAGTCAGGCGACATGTTAACCTGGTATGCCAGCCTTACTGACACCGAAGTGAAGAGGTGTCAGGCAGTACCAGACCGGAGGAGAAATCATCTTGTTTGAGCAACTACCGGTTCTGTCGCATATAGCGACTCGAACATCGTTGTTTCGGTAGTATACGCTCCTTCGGAACCTTGGATTGAGGATGAAGTCTACCATCTGCTTATACTCATTCTCACTGGCTGAAGGAGAACTAATATCCGGTACCGGATCCTCTACTTCAAATGAACAATCCTTGTCGGACTGGTTCGACCGAGCCGGAGGATTGTCGGACTGGTCTGACCGAGCCGGAACAGGAAAGAGGCAGGCCGATCCCTAGCAAACGCCGAACTCGAAAACCCGGAACTGCTACACCTGGGTGCTTGAGAAGGACACCTGACGTATCAATCGCGAACATACTGGAGGCACCAAAGTCTAGGTTGAGCAAACCCCGCACCACCCAACAGGGATGACGCAACACCTGGGCAGACCACGCCCATTCCTGAGAGAGAAGAGGCCGCAACACCCGAACCACTCAAATCTGGACGTATCAAAACCACATGAGAGTGGGAATCCAGAACTGAAGACCTGGAACCAACATGGATACCTAGATGGAGGGACAGAGAAAACCTGCCAGAAAGTTGAGAAAGAAGAAGCCGGAGGAGGGAAGAAGGAAGAAGCCACACTCGGAGTAACCACCGGAGCGCCCAACGCCGACGTCGGACAGATGGAGAAGGTCCCAACCGGATCGAAACCCAAAGGAGTATGAAGGGGAAGTTACGAGGTACCGAACCGAAGGTAACAGAAGAAGGTAGTTACCAACTATCCTGGAGAATGGAAAGGCTGCGGAAACTATCGGTGCTGATACACTGAATGCTGGCGCAGGCGAATCGCAGACTGCCGTAGCATCCACAAGAATCGGGAGGATACATTACAATGAGGAAACTATTGGTGCTGATACGCTGGCGCGGCGAATCGCCGACTATCGTAACATCCGCAAGAATCGCGGAGGATACATTACAGTTAGGAACCCATAAAGAATGAAATAAGGAGTTGCTGACGCCTCCGCAAACAACTGAGAAGCAACAGACCGGATGCCTGAGAAACCACGGATTTGCAAAAGGTGATACGACGACGGATCCATAAAAGTACCCCTTCCCTTTACCCCGAACAGAGAGGGGGCGCTGAGCTCTAAAATACAGGGTTGAAGCAAGATAGCCTTGCTTTGCTGAGTTAAAAGCCAAGAAAACAGGATGCGCAACAAAGACCGAGAGCCCCCAAAGAGCGGACCGAAAAAGAATATTGAGAAGGGCAATGGAAAGGCTTAGAAGAAACTGGTTCGGGAAAATTTCCGTAATGGCCGAAGAGGCCATAGATTTTAAAAGAAAATGCCCCTGATAATCTTGATAGACATTATCAAATCAGAAAAATTTGAAGAAAATAGCCTGGTCCTGTTCCCCCGCCCCTGATAATCTTGATAGACATTATCAAATCAGAAAATTCTTTAAGACATGATCATGAATATTGGAAAAACCCGATCGCCAGAATTACCACCATCACAAGACAAACGAAATTTTAAACCCCCCAAAGGAAAAGGAACCTTTGAAGGAGGAGTATTCAAGGAAAACAAAAATTTTCATAACCAGAAATCAGAAACCAAATCTGAACGATCACGGATCTGGAAACCTTTGTTTACAGAGCACGAAGCTGAAATAAAACCGACGATTGATCTGAAAAATTCAAAACAAAGAAGACCACGCTCAACTACTTTCCTGAATACTTCCTAATTGAATTCCTACCCTTCTGAGTGATTCCCAATACCTAAATCCACCTTAGAACTTACGCTTTTCAACAACTAATCTATTTTCCAACACTGCCTGCTCCTTGCGGGGGGGGGGTAGATGTTTCCTATGTAAACAACAGGTTTCTCCATAAACCCCGGCATTTTATTATAAAGGGCTGGTTCTGGAACAGGTTGGGGCTGAAAAAGAACGATTAGTATCTACAACACTATGGGCATATCTCTAGTTTCCGTTAATTTAGTCATAAAGCTAGAAAAAAAGACTGAGACATACTCAGCTAAGAAAACTTGTCCTCTAACTTTTTGAATAATTCTTCCATCTGATCTACCGACCAAGACTGCCGCCTCTCTGACTGATACTACACTGTGTAACCTACATAAAAACACAAACAGAATGTCGATCGTGTTTGAGGGTGCTCATCCTACACTTGCAGGACTATATGGAGAAAGGTCTGTTGGCCCAGCATCTCCTGACACAATCAAGGAGGCTCTGTTGTCGAAGATGTAAAGCATCCACCAGTTGAATATCACCCAACCGTTAAAAACTCACACCAACCTTTTAAAATTAGACCTTAGGCCAATCTAATAGGCTCTAGTAGTCGATCAAAAAAAAAAGTCAACCCAAGGAAACTAAGAGAGGTTCCAAAGCCCATCAATAAAATATCCATCCAGGAGAAAGTGCGTTGAAAACACCCAAATCGTGATCTGATGTCCAAAATCTTGAATGGATCTGTCTCGGGATAAATGAGGCAAAAAGTTCAGCCTGATGTGGGATCACCAACACAGCATGAACTTAGAATGTCAAAAAGCCAATTTCTTCTTGAAGGCTAAAGGACTTGCAATAGTGTTGCCATTTCGGTTCTTCAGGTAACTCATTTGACAAGATTTTCCTGTAATTCGTTGTGTGCCTCCTGAATCAGTTTCTTACCCACTAAGTGGGAAAAAGCCATTTGGGGATGTAGGTTCTTGGGGTTCTTAGTTGAGCAGTGATAAAAATCAGGTGTTCAGGAGTGTATTCTGGTCCTGTCAGAAAATTTCAGACCTGACCGGACAGAGATTCTCTTTGAGGTTTTCTACTAAACTTCAGGAGGAAGGCTAGGAATCGTTTAATTCCCTTACGTACATGGATTACTAGGGTTTTCAAGAAGTATCTTAGCTATTATAAACCCAAGGTGAAGGAAAACTTGTTTTATCCTGTAAAAAAACCAACTCTTTTTCCACTTACCTGAGCATGATATCTCACTTACTCTCTTTGCCGAGGCCAGTGCCAAGAGAAAAGAGTTTTCTTCTGCACAGATTCCTAACTGACAGGAACTCAAAGGCTCAAAAGATTTGAAAGGTAAGCCATGGTCTTTAGCACCACATCCAAGTTTCAATGCAGATTTAGAGATTTGCCTTTAGTGGTAGCAAAGGAGTTTAGGAGTTCTGCAATATCTTTGTCCGATTGGAAAGGTCTATACCTCTATTCCTGAAAACTTTTTATACTCCTAACCCTTAATCGTTTTGACAGCCAATTTCTTCTCCTTGTGCAGAAACAAAAAGAAAATCCGCCACCTGGCTGAAAGAGTCGTAGAAGTGGAAGACACTCCAGACTCCAGCACCACTCCCTGAAGTGGTTCCACCCATTCCCGCTGAGACCTTTGTAGACGAGGGCCTGGTTGATCTAGCCATTGCCTGCGCCACTCTTCTAGACTAGCCTCTCCCTGAGGAGAGTCGCTCGAGAGTCTGAATATATATCTGTCAGATTTAGATCTGACGGGTTCCTGTGAACTTTCTGCTGTGCAACTGGCCAGAAGGTCTGGTCTGAATGGTTACCCTCCTTGGCCAATCCACTACTTTCTCCAGTAGCTCTGGAAAACCATGATCTTCCTGGTTTAGAAACCAAAGCTATAACTGATTGACACACCCTTTGTGTGCTGCTGAAACTTTTGAGGACTTCTCCCAGCATCCTGAAGGGGAGGGAATGCATCCAAGGAAGAGACCCGACCAGTCCAGGAGCATGGCATGACCGCTCTGTCTTCTGGGTCTGGAGACTGAGAAGCAACTAGAAGAGAGGTAGTCTGCGGTTTTCCCTATGAACAGGTCTAGCATGGGAGTTCCCCAAACCTAACCACAGGGACCATGAGCAAGCCTGGAAAGAAACCTGGTTTTAAAAGATTAGCATAACTCAGGACTTTCCCTTTCACCACTGGTGGAGGGTCCATTCCGTCCGGAATGACCTGAAAAAGTGACCTGCTGAGGATATCCGCTCTTCGTTGAGAGCTCCCGGGATGAAGCGACAGTTACTGAGCTCTATGTTCTTGGTTGCCGCCCCACAAAAGCAGGTCTTTTGCGATCTCGAACAGAGAGAAGGAGTGAGTGTGCCTCCTTGTTTCTGTCACGTGGAGACAAAGTTGTGGAGTTGGTCTGAGTGCACTACTATCTTTTGTTTTCCACCAGAAGCAAAATGTTCCAAGGCTAGATGTTTATTGCCTTCAACTCTTTCAATCATGTGCCAGTCCCGTTGGGATGAAGACCATTTTGCCTGACACTTGAAGATCCCCCAATGTTGCCCCCAACCCTCGTCTGAGCGTGGAGAACAACATCAGGTCTGGGTTGACTCTGTCTCAGTGACAGGTTCGATCAGTTTGCTCCTGTCGTTCCACCATGACAGGTCTTTTGAGAAGGACCAGTGTTTCAAAGGAAAACAAAGATCCGTGTCTTTCTTCCTGTTCCAGATCTGCTGTAGGAAGAACTGAAGAGGTCTCATGTGTAGCCTCCCCAGACTTTTGACGAACATCTCTAGCGATGAGAGGGTTGCCTAAAAGGCTCATCCATTCCTTGGCAGAACAAGTCTTGGCTGCCATCAGGTATCTCACTTTCAGCAGGCATTTCTCGATCCTTTGAGACGTCGGAAAAACCTGAAAAAGAACTGAGTTCATCCGAACTCCCAAATAAGTCAAGTCTTGAGATGGAGAAGTTGTGACTTTGGAAGATTTACTATGAGTCCCAATTCGTCGGTAAGAGAAAGGGTCCCAGCAGGTCCTTCATGCATTGGCCTTTTAGACCTTGATGGATCCTGGATCAGCCATCGTCGAGGTAAAGGGAAATGTGAATTCCCTCTAAGTGAAGCCATTTCTGCAATTGGAGCCATCGTCCTTGTGAAAACTTGTGGGGCTGTTGATAGGCCAAAGCAAAGAGCCCTGAATTGAAAAGCCCTGCCTCTGAACACAAACCACTTGGATCCTTTTCCTTGATCTCGGATGGATAGGTACATGAAAGTATGCGTCCTGGAGATCGAAGGACACCATCAGTCTCCTTCCTTCAGGAATTGATAACCGACTGTGTGGTTTCCATCTTGAATGGTGTTTGAAGCACAAATTTGTTCAGGGCGCTTACGTCGAGGACTGGTCTCCATCCTCCTGACGATTTTGGAACCAGAAACAGACGGTTGTAGAACCCCGGAGATGAAGGTTCGAGGACTGCTTCTATGGCTCCCTTTTGAAGGAGGAGGCTACAAACTTCCTCCTCCAACACCACAAGTTTCTCTGAGTCCCTGGAACGTTGAAGTCTACTGGCGAAGACTTTAAAGGAGGACTCTCTGAGAAGGGAATGGTGTAGCCTTCTCTCAGAACGTTGATCACCCAGGGTTCTGCTCCATTGGCCTCCCAAACTTGCCAGAACGACTTTAGTCTGGCTCCGACCGTTGCATGAAGGACCTTGAACTCATCGGTTGGTACTAGCTCTTCTGGGGATGAAGAGAATTTTCCTCTTCCCCTAGCACGGGAAAAGGGCCGAGAAGGAGTACCCCGAGAAGGCCTAGAGGATACAGGGAAAGAAGGCTTGGGTACTACTGGAAAAGTCGAAAACCTGGGTCTTTTAGAAGAATGAGCCAGTAGGTCTTGAGTAGACTTCGTGAAAGAGAGCCTCCGAAATTTCCTAACTAACGTGGCGGGAAAAGGGATTCCTTAAGCAAAGGAGCAAAAAGAAGAGCAGATTTCTGGTTCCTGGAGACTCCTCTCGCGACAAACGAAATCCAATGTGCTCTCTTCTTCAAATGCCCGTAGCAGTCACTGAGGCAATTTCTGACGTTCCGTCCGTGATGGCCTTGTCCAGGCAGGCCAAAATAGCATCAAGATCTGTAGCAGTCTTGGGGGAAGATCACAGACTTTCACTATCCTGCTCAAGGCTCCTATAGACCAGTCAATAAAAGAAAAGATCTCCAAGATCCTAAGGAACTCTTCACCAGATGGTCAATTTCCGAAGACGAGAAGCCGACTTTGGATGAAGAAAAAGCTGAGCGACGGGCAGAATCCACAAGGCTGGAGAAATCCCCTTGAGAGGAGGCAGAGTCTCCCAAGGAAAAGACTTCCCCAGTCTCATACCACGAACGAGACTTAAAAGACAGATGAGAGGGGGGAAAACAGAAAGATGTTTTACCCTGAGATCTTTTCTTGCTCAACCATCCTTCTTGCCTTCGGAGAGCTCTTTTCGCCGAAACAGACAGGACCAGCTTCAGAAATCTAGAGGAAGGAGGTTTAAAATCCTTGGCAAACTGCGTAGTTGGAGACGAAAAGGGAAGCTGGAGCAAAGTCTTCTTGAAAAAGTTCTTAAAAAAAGTTGTAAGAGATGCTTAAAGGTTGGAGCGACAGGAGCAGACGGAACATCATCTACTTCGAAACATCGGAAACTGGGAGAGAATCTCTGAAGCAGTTGGAGCACCGCGGATAGAAACGTCTGGGAGCCAAACTTGCGTTATCCTCTTGAGTTATCGCAGAACGTCACCGAGGCTGTTTTGCCCGACCAGCGTCAAGCGTATGTAAACATGAGCTTGAGAGGAGTCAGGAGCCTTAGAAGATCCGAGAGCCAAAGAGGCGCCAAAAACCACGGTAGCGCTAAGAAGCGCAAACATTGTGCGCCTTGAAACGCGTTTTGGAGGCTGAAGAAGCGCAGCGTCGTAGTACACCAGGCCAGCGGTTTCCAGGCGGAAGGTGGCGCCAGGAGCGCGGTCGGAAGCGGAGCCAGGCGCGTCGGAGCGGAGGAGGGCGCAGGGAGCCAGGCGCTCAAGCTCTGGAGAGAGCTTCTTCGCCAGGTGCGTGAGAGGAGGAGCAGAGACCGGAGCCTCAGTTGCAGAAGGAACCTGAAGAGCTGGAGCTTTAAAACCTTCGAAAAGTCTCAAAATCTTGTCCAATTTGTCCTCTTGCGAAAGGGGGCCAGGAACCGGAGGCATAAAAGCCGAGGACTGGGATCCAATGGGAAGGAAGCAAACAAGCTTGCTTGCATGCTAACAGGAGGATCCGGCGCCGCACGATCCGTACAAGGCCTACATCCGGGACTGCCTGAAGAAGAAGAGATCTCTGGGCTATCCCAAAAGCTCCACAAGACGGAAGAGGAGACTGGAAAAGTTTCTTGATAGGAACTTGACTTGGAGAGGAAGCTCTGCGTCTCTTCAGCACCTACTCCAGACTCTGACTGCTTCCAACTCCTCCTCGAAGAGAAACAGAAGCACAAGAAGACACTTCCAAGACACCATCGCTTTTACTATAGCGAGCTGCAACAGCCTGGGACGCAACAGGACTGTTAGAGGGAGCAACTGCTCGAAGCAGACCCCACTCGCCTCCCTTCGGCTTACGGCATGTCTTCTCCCTGAGCCCTGGGAGCCGGACAGAGGCCTCGACCTAGGATTCTTCCTTGAGGGGACTAACAGTCACCTCCTCCACAACACTATCACTTGCAACACTTCGATGTCAAGACATCTTCACTCACATCCTGGCCAATCTTCTCTATCGCAGAGAAAAGAGCCGAAATCTTACCATCAAATTCTGCCCGAAGGTCTGACACGGTAGTGGGTTGGAAACAACAGGTTCGGGGCAGGAATAGGAACAGGAGGGGTAACAGGAACAGAACAGGAGAGATCCGACTCAAGAGGCAATACTACTCCTACTCTGGGAGGAACTTCTGGCCGAAGCCTTACGTGCCCTATCTTTACTTAATTTTGCTGATATTTAGCCAACTTTTGCCAATCAAGCACAGACAAAGACGAACATTCATCACATCTATCCAGATTCGTGCACAATTTCCCTCTACAGTTAGAGCAAGAAGAGTGAGGGTCTATGTTAGACCGAGACATTCTGAGTTTTACAACCCCCGCAATATCTAATTTGAGATCCTGAATCAGACATAACTAGAAAAATCTCAACCAAAGCCAAAAAACAAGCCCTTTGGCGTCAACAAAAGTGGGTACTTCACCAAAGAAGAAACGAAAAAGCACCGATGAATTTCCTGAAGAGGAGCAGACGACTAGTCGCCGACGCCCCGACAGAGAAAATATGATTAGTTGTTGATGGAAATGGATCCAGGTACCCCGGTAGAGGGCGGGGTAGTCATGATCACCTGACCATATGGAAAAGCGGGACCGCCAGTTTTGAATTTTCTGTCGAGATCGAGAATTACAGCTATATGTAAACAACAGGTAAGTTCATGTATAAAAACAAAAATTCAGAACCAGATACATCAGAAACCAAATCTGAACGACCCTCCACGGATCTGGAAACCTTTGTTGCACAGAGCACTCGAAGCAGGAAATAAAACCGATCGATTGATCTGAATGAGAGACCTAAACCCAAAAGAAGACCACGCTCAACTACTTTTCCTGAATACTTCCTAATTAGAATTCCTACCCTTCTGAGTGATTCCTAATTCTAAATCCACCTTAGAACTTACGCTTTTAGAGGGAAGGGGGAAATCTGCTACCAACACTGCCTGAGGGGCGCCGGGGGCGGAGATCCTACCTTCGAGGTTTGCGGTTCTCCATGACCCCCGGCACCCGTTAGGGCTGGTTCTGGAACAGGCAGGGGGGGCTGAAAAAGAACGATTAGTATCTACAACACTATACTACTATCCTTATCTCTAGTTTCCGTTAATTTAGTCATAAAGCTAGAAAAATAGACTAGACATACTCAGCTAGTAACTTGTCCTCTAACTTTTGAATAATTCTTCCATCTGATCTACCGACCAAGACTCGCCGCCTATCTGACTGATACTACACTGTGTCTTCCTACATAAAAACACAAACAGAATGTCGATCGTGTTTGAGGGTGCTCATCCTACACTTGCAGGACGTCAGGGACGATGAGCGTCAGCATCTCCTGCAGAAGGAGGCTCTGTTGTCGAAGATGTAAAAAGTTGAAATATCCTGGCGTTAGCAGACGGCGACGTCTTTTGTTTGACTTATCCAATCGAATACAAAGTACCGATCCCAAAGTCAAAATCGGGAGAGAAGTTCCAAATCCCATCAATAAAATATCCATCCAGGAGAAAGTCGTTGAAAACACTCCAAATCGTGATCTGATGTCCAAAATCTTGAATGGGGTCGGGCTACATGACCAAAAGTTCGCCTGATGTGGGACACACCCACACAGCATGGCGAACAAAAAGCACTAGGGGATCTCGGCCTCACTCGGCCGGGACTTGCAGCAGTGTTGCCAACGGTTCTTCAGGTAACTCATTTGACAAGATTTTCCTCCAAGCGTTGGTACCGTTAACGGAGTTTATTACCCACTAAGTGGGTAAAAGCTATGGGGATGTAGTTCGGGCTGGTCAGTGACCAGGGCTAATTCAGGTGTTCAGGAGTGAAATTGCAATATATAAATTACGTGCAGACCTACATTAGAGGATTCTAGGAGATTTACTAACTAAACTTCAAGAAGAACGTGGTAATCGTTTAATTGAAATTCTGTACTGTGGGAGGTGGAAGCTTATGATATCTCAAGAAGTATTAAAAGTAACTATTATATGACAACTAAAACTTGTTTTTCCTGAAAAAATAGTAATTGAAGAAAGAATCACACAGCTGTACACAGTGATAATAAACTTCACAATTTCTCATACAAAAGAACAAAACAAGTTCAAAATGCGCCAAAGTTTCTTGAGCACAATCGAGTTTTCTGTAGAGTGTATAATGCTGTATGAAACTTTCAACAACGGCCCACAAAACTCAGCCATGGTCTGGTGGTGGCCTGTGCTGTTGGTACCTAGAGTATATCAGTGTCAGAAGTATGATTATGGCTAACTTTAATCTTAAATAAAATAAAAACTACTGAGGAGGCTAGAGGGCTGCAATTTGGTATGTTTGATGATTGGAGAGTGGATGATCAACATACCAATTAGCAGCCCTCTAGCCTCAGTTTTTAAGATCTGATGGTGGACAGAAAAAGTGCAGATGGACAGACAAAGCTGTCACAATAGTTTTCTTTTACAGAAAACTAAAAAAACCTAAGTTCTATACCGCAGTTTTTTTCTGTGAAACTAACTGAGATTCTTCTCTCAGTTTTGGGAAGGAATTTCAACCACTGACCTGTCTCAAACCTGCCGATGAAATACCTCTAAATCAAGAGTTCGCAGCCTTAGAAGAACTAACTGAATTCATCTCCATATTGGACTTACTGCAATTATATTCTGATGCCATGCTGGGTTCATAAACCCCAGATCATCTAGACAAGACAATAAGGGAAAAACAGTCTAAAAAGGTGAAAAAGTAATGTAAATAACCCAATGCAAGTGTGATAGCCAATTGCTTCAACTGAACAGCTGAAAGATTATTATACTAAAACATTGCAGTTCCAAACCTTGAACTTTTAAAATTTAAGAAATTAAGTGCCTATATTTAACACAGCACAGCCATTTTTCGAACATGTTAATTTAAAAGGTTACAAGCATAAAAAATAAAACAAAATTAGAGAGCCTATACAACTGCTAACTTAAGATTTTCCATCGGAATGACCTCACATATAACACAAGAAAGGCTACAGTTTCTAAGAAGACTTACCTTAAATTGCAGTCCAGCAAACCTCATGTCAAACGGGGACATTCAATAAATATTTTTCCTCTGCATTTCAGTACAGCAAACTTCAAGTCAAAATGAGACTTCATTGCATTAGTTTCATCCTGAAATAAAATGAGGTCCTTCAGTATTGAATTTAAAAGGTCAGAGGTCATCCATTAATAATCTTAGCCTATCTCTCATGTCAGTACAAGTGCCCTGTGCATTCAGATTGATTCAGTAACAATGTGGAAAGGTGCTACAGAAACAAGGTAGGCACATCACAGGTGGTCCACAAATAATACAGGCCTGTCTCCAGTTCACTTTAACTATTCTGCATATCAAAATTGTCCGATAATAATTTAGAAATGACTGATTCACTACAAATGCAGTAATCACGAATCTACAATGCAGTTCAGGAGCTCCAATCTCACAGCAAAATTCTCTGATACAGCTCAATTTTGAAGAGCAGGAAAGTCAAGGTTTGATTGACACGGACAGAATGAACAAATCATTGGAGGTTACGATTACCACGTTATGAAGGCGCCTAAGGTTAATACTTCATGTTGGAGACAGGGACACAGAAAACCCAGTTTTAATTTCTGTGGAGAAGTCACAGTTGGCACAGTCAAAGACTTTTGATACTTGTACATAGATAAATTTGTCTTGTAGGATTCAGTGTTGAATACCTGTAAACGAGTTTCCTGGTAACACCTCAGCTTAGCAGACTTCTATACCCATCAACCAGTCGACCAAGTTATCGTCATTATTTTTCAATACGCCACCATTTCAAATGTGGAGGTTAAGCGTAGAGCACAGGATAGTTGAGGTTAGGAATTATGAGGAATTTTTGTCAGCTGTAAGATATCTAGAGAATATTCAACAGACTTTGTTACTTATCAGAAAGCCCTGAGTTTGCAGATATAAACTGTCCAGGGTATACCAACCATCTTAGCAGTACTACAGTATTTGCAAATTTTACTACCTCTGAATCTGTGAACTTGCATACTGCAACATTAATTCTACATAAGTACTGTATTCTAACCATGCATATATGGTTGATGTATTTTGGGTTGTGGCAGACCCCACAATATAGTTTTAATTTTCCGGAGTCAAAGGAGGAGCTTCCGTAAAACTTGCAATTTTCTCAAAATTCAGAACACTTTGTTGTGGAGGCTTTCAACTCTGAAATGTCCAGAATTCTCCTTCTGTCAGTTAAGTCATCACCTGGACTGCACAGTGGGTCTCCTGAATAACTATTATGCCCAAACTAATGTACCTATTGGATGTTCAACAGACATCAAAATGATTTAAGACAAGACATACATCACATTAAATCTGGCAAGGATTTCCATATAATGCACCGATAGTTACCATAACCTGAAAGATGGACTTTACATAATTATGCTCAATTTCACTATTAGTATTTTGAAAGTGTTTCTGGGCTACTTGATTGCTAAAATGAACCTTCCAGTTCGGTAGTACCTGCATTGAACACACTTTGGGAGCCTGGCTTTCTGATAAGTAACAAAGTCTGTTGAATATTCTCTAGAAATCTTACAACTGACAAAAATTCCTCATAATTCCTAACCTCAACTATCCTGTGCTCTACGCTTAACCTCCACATTTGAAATGGTGGTGTATTGAAAAATAATGACGATAACTTGGTTGACTGGTTGATGGTTACAGAAGTCTGCTAAGCTGAGGTGTTACCAGGAAACTCGTTTACAGGTACTCAACACTGAATCCTACAAGACAAATTTATCTATGTACAAGTATCAAGATTTTACTGCACCATACTAGTACAAAACTCTACTTTCTATACAACACCCGAATATGGATCAAATTCATATAAAAACTGTACGAAGAATATCCTGAGAGAACTACACTCTCTTAGTTTTGTAGCCCACATTCTCCTCTAAAATACCTGATGACGTTTCTCTGGGTGGTCCTAATGAAAACATTTCCACTGTACAACAGTCTCTAATAAATTCTGCTTTTCCCACTGACACTACTCAACATTTCAGATAGCATTTAGTTCTCCATACTTGTCCTGACAGAACTCATAACCAAAAGATTTACAAGTACACTTGACTACAGACTGACCACTTGTGCAAAATATCAATCTTTCAAATTCTTCTAAAAGTCCCATACCTGACTTTCATAAAACCTATTGTTCAACAAGGTCAATTTACAGGTTTAACTGGAGTTAATTTCTAGACATATAATGGGCAAACAAAGGTGTTCCTAACTGTACCAGTTTCATTGTTATACAGATAATCAAAGGCACTAGTCTCACATTTACACTAAAGCAGAATAATTCTAGTTTCATTTAGGCCTTACCATTAAAGGATGCGGATCCAGATGATAAACGGGTCTTCTTGGCCACAAGTATAAAAGGTACAGGGCTCCTCTGGTGTCAGCCCCATCAAGTATACAACACACAGGACTTGTAACTCTTCTTTTCCTCAAGCGAGTGTCATTCCCCAGGTGCTTAGCCTGAAAGGAAAATGCTAAATCAGATCCTGGTAACATCAATTCAAGGCACTGTACAGAAATACTTTTGTACTTCACAACTTAAACTGTCCTATTTAGATTATAAGTATCCCTAATGATTCACTTACATCTTGATTCTCTGAAGTGACACTTAAAAGTGTCCTAAGCTGACAGTGTCCTAAGATTTCTACACAAACAGGCAAGTGGTTTTTTCAAGTTTGTTTCACGATCAAGAAGCCTCCTCCCCTTCACAAACGTCCAATATGAAATGGCTACTCATATCAAGAACAGATATCCTGTGCAATCATTTCACATTCCTTGAAGACTACACCAAGAATCAAACTGCTGTTGTGACACTCTTGTATGGACAAATTTCATTCTCTCAATAACTACATTAATCTTGGCAGCAATCTCTTAGAAACTCAAGGAATTATAAGACTTGTGATCTATTTGAAGTACCAACGTTACCTGTGGGTCCTAATTCTCTCTTCTCTTCTCTACTCTCATTTGGATATTCAAGAAATAAACAAGAAGTGATCAAAATAAACCTGACTATATTCTCCAAAAAAATGCTCTATGTTGATGTGACTGATTTTATATAAATTTCGCTATGAAGCCAGACACTAGGGGGCTTTCTAAAGAGGGAGTTGGAGTGGCTGGACAGTGCGATGGAAGACAGGAAGTGGGAATGGAGGTGAAAAACAAAGTAAATTAAAGTAAAAATCATACATTTATTTCATCACACTAAAGCTAGCATGATTTCCATATAAAATGAACCGTTCCTTTCAACGAATTCAGATTTAACTCTGATTAATAATATACCATGAAACTAGTTCAATCAACATTAAATTCCACAAGAGGAATTTAGCCATTACCAAGGTTTTACCGCACAGTACAAGGAATCCTCACATCTACATAAAAGTAAAACCCTCTACAGTAATTGGTATGTCACATCTGAATATGAACTGAATTCCTATACAAATTATACCAAGAATATCCTGAATCCTGGTCACCACAGACAACTACAAACTCTTAGTTCTGTAGACCACATTCTTGTCTACAAAACCTGACAAAGATTTTCTTGAGGGTGCAGCAAGTGTAATCTTTCCTGTATCAAAACTATCTAACATTGCTGCCTTTTCCACTGACATTATTTAACATTTTAGTCTGTGTTTAGTTTTCCACAGAATTCTTAGCCAAAAGTTCTACCACCACGCTTTACTACAGACTAACTACTACTGCAGAATATCATCAGCTTTCAGATACTTCTAAAAGTCCCATAACTGACTCTTATTAAATCTGACCTAATGTTCAAAGCAGTCAATTTGCAGTTTTTAACCCGGGTTCATGGCAAGCAAAAGTGCTCCTAACTGTACCAGATTCAACGTTATCCAGTTAAGCAAACGCAGTCTTTAACTGGTCTGACGTTTGGAAAAAAAACCAAATTTAGTAGGACAGTTCTATTTTTATTTAGGCCTTACCATTAGAGGATGTGGCTCCAGGTGATAATGGGTCATCTTGGTCCACTCAAGTCTCAGAAGTAAACAGCTTCTCGCCGTTTAGTTCTTTGTAGCAAGAGTACTCTCCTAGGTGCTCAGCCTGAAAGGAAAATCTTTAATCAGATCCTGATGATGTCATTTCAGGGCACTGCTCTCTAAAATGTGCTGAAATCCATCTGCTTCAGAATTTATACCTAAAACTATTGAACAATATCTTGCAAATACACCAAGTTTATAAAGGTTTATAAACTTCCAAATTATTCCATCATTACCCACTGAACATCTTTTCATCACACTATTATTACTTTCCATAAAAAATGATATTTTAATGATAAAATAAAGTTTATTCATACTTACCTGGCAGATATATATATAGCTGTATTTCTCCGAAATCCGACAGAATTTCAAAACTCGCGGCACACGCAGTGTGGCCAGGTGGTTAGTACTCATTCCCGCCGCTGGGAGGTGGGAATCGGGAACCATTCCCATTTTCTATTCAGATTTTCTAGTGCCACTGTCTCAAGAGGGGAGGCGGGTGGGCACTATGATATATATATCTGCCAGGTAAGTATGAACAAACTTTATTTTATCATTAAAATATCATTTTGTTCATGACACTTACCTGCCAGATATATATATATAGCTGAATCCCACCGTTGGAGGTGGGAAGAGACAGAATAGGATTTAGGAAACAAAGAAATGTAGGCGATTGACGCCTTGGTTCCTTACCTGTTAGCATAGCTGACTTCGAGGTTACTGTCACCCAAGCCTGCTTCTGCTTTTCTAGAGTCTCCAGCAAGGTAGGGACCTATAAAGCTGGAGAGATCTAGATGACCTGTCCACGGGGGCGTGACCACAATAGGACTAGATCATGCGACCATACAGAGAGGGAAAAGGAGCAACGACCAACCACCTGACCCGCCTATCTAAGGCAATGAACCTAACATAGGCTAAGGATTGGGACGTCCATCTCAATGGCCACCCAACAACATAAAAAAAAACAACAACAAGATTAAAAATACTACCTAACAAAACTAAAGGATAGGATGAGATTGCCCTCTTCTCCCAACATCATGTCTGCGGAAACGTATGGTCCCAGCGAAAAGCAGTCTTCAAATGTTGTCTTCACATCTGTGAGATAATGAGAAGCAAACACTGAATTACTTCGCCAAAAGGTGGCACCAAGAATATCATTGAGGGACATATTCTTTTGGAAAGCCACTGAGGTAGATGGCTCTTACTTCATGAGCCTTTACTTTCAAAGTCTCATGTCACCTTCTAGGCAGGAGGAATGAGCTCTCTAATAGTGCTTCTTAAAAAGAATGCTAAGGCATTTTTAGACAGAGGAAGATCAGGTCTCTTCACGGAACACCACAGACTGTCCAATGAGCCTCTAGTCTCCTTGGTCTTGGCAAAGTAGAACTTGAGAGCCCTGACAGGACACAGGACTCTTTCTGACTCTTGCCCAGTGCATCTCCGTCAAACCTTTGATTTCAAAAGACTTGGGCCAAGGGTTTGAAGGATTTTCGTTCTTAGCTAAGAACAAAGGATTTAGAGAGCAGACAGCATTTGGACCCCTAAAGCCTATATGTTTGCTAATGGCTTGCACTTCACTAATCCTCTTAGCTGTCGCCAGAGCAGTTAGGAAGACAGCCTTCCTAGTCACGTTCTTGAAGGAAGCAGAAGACAGAGGTTCAAAGCACTTGACATCAGGAATTTCAGGACAACATCCAGATTCCAAGAAGGTGTCCTGAGTTGCGGAAGTTTGACAGTCTCAAAGGATCTCAGGAGATCGTGAAGATCCTTGTTGTCAGACAAGTTCAGGCCTCTATGTCTAAAGACTGCCGACAGCATACTCCTATAGCCTTTTAATAGTTGAGACTGCCAGTTTATTCTTTTGCCTGAGATGAAAAAGGAAGTCAGCTATTTGTGGTACAGAGGACGTGGTCGAGGAAATTCCGTTGCTCCTGCACCATTTCCTAAAAACAGCCCACTTGTACTGATAGACCGCATTCGAAGAAGGTCTCCTGGCACTGGCGATAGCCTTTGCCACTGCTCTCGAAAATCCTCTTGCTCTTGCCAGCTTTGTGATAGTCTGAATGCAGTCAGACTCAGAGCGGGAGGTTTTTGTGGAACCTTTCGAAATGGGGCTGCCTGAGAAGGTCCACCCTCAGTGGAAGCGTCCTTGGAAAGTCCACCAGGAAGGCCAAGGTCTCTGGGAACCAATCCGCTGAAGGCCAGAAGGGGGCTATTAAAGTCATCCTTGTTCCTTTCGACGTTGCAAGTTTCCTTATCACTTCTCCCAGAATCTTGAATGGGGAAAAGCGTAAGGTCTAGAGGCCTTTCCAGTCCCAGAGAAAGGCGTCTATAGCTATTGCTCCTGGGTCTAGGACAGGAGAGCAATAAAGAGGGAGTCTTGTCGTCCTGGACGTGGCAAAGAGGTCCACTAGAGGACGTCCCCATAACCTCCACAGTTCTAAACACACCTCCTCGTGAAGGGTCCACTCTGTTGGTAGGAGCTGATGTTGCCGACTGAGAAGGTCCGCTCGGATATTCTCCACGCCCGCAATGAACCTTGTGAGGATCGTGACCCCCGTGCATGAGTCCAAAGCAGGATCTCCTCGATCAGGATGAACAGGGACCGGGATGAGTACCCCCCTGTTTTTGAGGTAAGCTAGAGCTGTGGTATTGTCCGAATTTGACTTGGACAATTTGGCCTGAAAACTTGGTCTTCGAAGAACTGAAGGGCCAGCAGGATAGCCCCAATTCTTTGAGATTTATGTGCCAGGACACCTGTTCCCCTCTCCAGGTGCCTGACACTTCCTCCCCCCCTAGTGTTGCTCCCCATCCTTCCCTGGACGCGTCGGAAAACAACACTAGGTCGGGGCTCTGAAGACAAAGAGAAACCCCTTCTGCAAGTTTTAAAGGGTCGAGCCACCACCTCAGGTGATCCTTGACTAATGGAGAGATCTTCAATGTCTCTTCCAGATCCTCCTTGTCCATCCAGTTCTCCGCCATGAAAAACTGGAGGGGTCTGAGATGAAACCTTCCCAGGGAAACAAACTTCTCCAGCGATGAAATGGTCCCCAGCAAACTCATCCATTCCCTCACCGAGCATTTTCTTTCCTAGGAAGGACGAAACTTTTCTAAGCAGTGCAGCTGACGTTCTCCGGGATGGAAAAGCTCGAAAAGCCACTGAATCCATCTGAATCCCCAGATAAACGATGGACTGCGAGGGGATCAGATGGGACTTTTCTTGGTTCACAAGAAGTCCCAGGGACTTTGTCAAATTCAGCGTCAAAGTCAGGTCCTCCAGACACTTTCCCCGAGAAGAGGCTCGGATGAGCCAATCGTCCAGGTAGAACGAAAACAAGAACACCCGCCAGGTGAAGCCACCTCGCGCAACATTTTTCATGATCACCGTGAAGATCATGGGAGCAGTGCACAAACCGAAACAGAGAGCTCTGAACTGGAAGACTCGTCCCCCAGCACAAACCTCAGGTACTTCCTTGACTGAGGATGAATGGGGAACATGGAAAATACGCGTCCTGTAAGTCCAGAGAGACCATCCAATCTCCTGGCCTTAAAGCATTGAGAACCGACTGGGGCGTTTCCATCTTGAATTTTTCTTTCAAAACAAAGTTGATTCAAGATGCTGACATCCAGGACTGGTCTCCATTCTCCCTGACTGTTTTGGGACTAAGAATAGTCTGTTGTAAAACCGGAGAATCCAATTTCAGAACTTGTTCCACGGCTCTCTTCTCTATCAACTGCTCCAGGAGGTCTAAAAGAATCTGTTGCTTCTCTCGGTGGTAAGAAGGTGACAGATCCCTGGGGTAGAGGATGCAAAGGGGGGCAACACGAGAAGGGGATCTTGTAACCCTTCTCTAGAACATTGAGGGACCAGGAGTCCGCCCCTTTCGTTCTCCAGGCTCCCGCAAAATAAAGAAGCCTGGCTCCTACTGGTGTCTGGAGGCGTAAAAGTCACTTTTTCCCCTTAGGTTTTGAGGGGCCGCTCCTCTGGTGAAACCTCTTCCTCGGGAGACGATCTAGAGGAAGAAGTTCCTCCACGAAAGGGCTTCTTCTTCCTGGCGGACAAAACTGAAGCTGAAGAAGAAGAAGGAGCTGAAGGACGTCTGGAAGAATGTGCCAGAAGATCTTGCGTGGCCTTCTCCTTAAGACTGGAAGAGATGTCCTGAATCAAAGACTGGGGAATAGATGGCTGGACAAAGGTGCGAACAATAACTCTGCCCTCTGAACAGAGAGAAACTGATTTAGAGGTGAAGTTGCAAAACAAGGCCCTCTTCTTTAAGAGGTTGTACCAAAAGTGAAGCCAGTTCTTCTGATCCATCCCTGACTGCCTTGTCCATACAGTTAAGGACACTAGAGAGCTCCCCAGGCTGATAGAATCGGAGCTCCTAAGCTTAAGGTCTAAAGCTCCCAAGCACCAGTCCAAAAATTAAACACCTCCATGGACTTGAAGAGACCCTTGAGATGATGATCTGTCTCTGACAAAGTCCAAGAAACCTTAGCAGTAGACAGATGGGACCTTCTGGGAGCGTCAACAAGGCTGGTGAAATCACCTTGAGAAGAAGAAGGAACTCTAGGACTGATATCCTCTCCTGTCTCATACCACATACCAGCCTTGCCAGAAAGCTTAGACGGAGGCACTGCAAAAGAGGTCTTGCCATGGGACTTCCGTTCCTCCATCCATGCGTTGACTTTCTTGAAAGCCCTCTTGGTAGCCAACGAAGAAGTCATCTTCATAAACCCTGGCGCTCTCCTCGCTTTGGAAGAAGCTAACTGTGAAGGAGGGGAAAGAGGAGCCGAAGGTTTAAACTTGTCTCCGAACAAGTCTTTAAGAAGTCCGGTTAAGACTTGATAATCGGAGAAAGAGGAAGCAGATGAGGGCTCGACGTCAGCAGGATCCGAGTCGAGACAGAAACCTCTCCCACAACAGCCGGAGAAACAAAGACCTTGGGTCCGAGTCACCCAACACTTTAGGGGAAGAAGGCCTTGAGGTCCGACAACTCGAACAGGAGGATCTTCTTTTCCCAGACGAAAGAGAATGCCGTAGCGTCTCGAAGAGCCACAGAGAAGGACGTCCTGGAGCGCCCTGTCTGGTCCTGAAGAGCGCCCTGTCTCTGAAGCGCCAGCCCCAAGTCCAGAAGCCCGAAGAGCGTCCTGACGAGAGTCCTGAAGAGCGTCATGCAGAGATCGGGAATAACGAAGAAGTCCTGGGAGCGTCCTGGGAAGCGTCAAACGAGGGAAGAAGCAGGAGGAGAGGCAAGAAGAGCGTCTTGCGTTGACTCTTACTAGCGGCAAGGAACTGCAAGTGAACTCAACCAGGCGACAAGGGCAAGGAGAGCTGATGAGGAGAACGATGAGGCGAAGAAAAGGGGGAGCAGGAGAGAGGAGACTTCCTGGACTTTTTGACTGGCAAAGTCAAGTCCTTGCGACGACGAGGAGCTGAGTCCCTCTCAGCAATAAGAGAAGACAACTGCCGCTGCATCTCCAACAAAATCTTCTTAGACGGAGAGAAGAATCAAGTCTGGAGAAGACAATCCTATGGGAAGACGAGGGGGAGGGACGCCTTCTTCTTCCTCACAGGAGCAATAAAGGTTCTCTCCTTAGAGCGGCTGGGGCGCTCAAACGTCCTCATCAGAAGAAGTCCTAGTCCTCTTCTGCGGTGGGAAAGCTTCAGAAGATACCCAACAGACGAAGAAGACTGAAGAAGCGTCCTCTTGAACGAAGCTCCTCTTGAGAGGACGAGAGTCCAACCGAGAGTTCCACCCCTTACGAGGGAGGACGCCTCGGAGGACGAAAAGCAGTCCTTGAGAATACGTGCGCGAAGCACGATCTCTGGCAGCCTGGGAACGACAACAGGACCTGCGAAGGGACGCCAGATCGGTGGGAAGCCCCGTAACCTTCTTGCGGCTTTCGACATGCCTTCTCCCTGAGTCCTGGGAGTCTGACAGCAGGTCCAGGCCTAGAAGCATTATGGGGCCGATCTGACGCCCCCTCCACAACACTGGGGGGAGCACTACACTTCACAACACTTTGAAGAGATGTCACTTTATTTTCGAGCGCACGGATGGAGTTCATGATCTCCGCCAGGGCCAAACCCTCCGCAGACACAACATCAGGGCCCGAAGGCAAAACCACAGGGACAGGTGCAACAATATCTACTTTAGGATTATCAGGAGAGGAAATAACCTGACTCTTGCACACACTCCTGGAGGAGGACCTCCTGACCCTGTCACGCTCCAACTTGCGAACATAAGAATCATACGACTTCCAATCAGCATCAGACAAAGGTTCACACTCCTTACATCGATCATCCATCAGACAAACATGCCCCTACACCTCAATGCAAACTGTGTGAGGGTCTACCGAAGCTTTCGGTAGCCTCACCTTACAATCACTCATGCAACATACACCCTGAAACTAGCAGAACTAGATCCAGACATATGTTAAAGAAAAGTCAAAACCAAAATCAAAACAGTCCAGAAAAAGCGTGTGCCAATCCACATCCAAAGTCAAAACCAAAAGTCAATCAGAATACTTAAGTGGAAAAAAAGTTAACGAAATCCATAGGCGGAGGTACTGAAACAGATGTTAACAGTACCGGCGACAGAGAAAATCTGAATAGAAAATGGGAATGGTTCCGGGAATGGGATTCCCGCCTCCCAGTGGCCGTAAGTTTTGAATGAGTACGGTCCACCTGGAGAATACAGCTATATATATGTGCAGGTAAGTTTTGAACAAAAATTCTGTTTCGGATTTCGGAGAAATACAGCTATACATATATCTGGCAGGTAAGTGTCATGAACAAAGTCCTTTGTCCTATCCAGGTAGAGCCTTAGAGCCCTTACCGGGAATAGGACTCTCTCTCTCTCCTCCCCTGTTATGTCCGTTAGGTTCGGAATCTCAACGTTCTGGGCTGGGGTTGTGATGAGTATTCATTTTTTTGCAAGGAAGCCTAGTTGCAGTGAGCAGATTGCCTTGCCTTACATAAAATCTATATTCTTACTGAGAGCATGTATCTCACTAACTCTTTTTCTACTAACTCTAACCAAACTGACCAAGAAAAGAGTTTTCATGGTGAGGTCCTTTAAAGATGCCTCTGCAAGGGAAGAACCTACACCCCATGAGGAACCTCAGGACCACGAACAGGTTCCATGCTGGTGAGTTCTCTATATACAAATTTGGGTTACAGAAATATTGGAAGAGGACACATGGTTGTCCTTGCACCATCCTCTAAATACCTCCCACTTGGATTGGTATACCTTAATGGTGGATAACCTCCTTGATTTGATAGCGCCAGCTGCCTCCTTCAAAAAACTTCTGGCTCTTGTGAGTTTTCCGATAGTCCCAAAGCAGTTACTAGAAGCGCTTGTAGGTTTTGGTAATATCTTTCCAAGTGGGGTTGTTTGAGTAGATCTACTCTCTGAGGTAGGCTACTTGGAATGTCCACCATCCAATCCAGTACTTCTGGGAACCAATCTCTTGTCGTTTAGGGGCCACAAGGGTCATTCCGGTCCTCTCATGTGACACAAATTTTTCAGTACCCTGTGTATTATCTTGAAATAGGGAAATGCATACACGTCCAAGTTGGACCAGTCCACCAGGAACGCTCTATGTATATAGCCCCGGATCTGGTACTGGAGAGCAGTAAGTGTCCAACCTCTTCGTTTTTTGCGCTACATGTGGCGAAGAGATCTATGCAAGGACGCCCCAAAGTCCTGATGTAGCGTTCATTCTTTTGAGAGGACTTTATTTCCTGCTCAGAATGTCTGCCCTCACATTTTTTCTCCCCTTGGATAAAGTGGGTTACTAGTTTTACATTCTCCTCCTTTGCCCAAAGAAGAGATTCTCTTATTGTGGATGTATAGAGACCTGGAGTGAGTGCCCCCTTGTTTGCTGATGTAGGCCAACGCTGCCGTGTTGTCGGTGTTGACCTGCACCTCTTTGTTCCCCACTGTGTTGAACTCCCTGAGAGCTAGAAAGATTGCAGGTAATTCCTTCTAATTGATGTTTAAATCCTCCTGCTCTCTGGTCCAGGAGCCCGAGACTTTTATTTCCCTCGTGTTGCTCCCCATACTGAGTCCGATATGAATCGGATAACAACACTAGGTCTGGGTTCCTCTAATATAGAGAAGGGACCTCCTGGAGCTTGACGGGACGTTCCACCACTACAAATACGGTCTTATTGGTTCCAAATGGGGATGCACTTGGTCTCCAGTTCTATTTCCTTGTCCCAGTTTTGATTTAGATGAAACTGTAACGGGCATAGAATTAACCTCTCAAAGGAGACAAACTGTTCCAGCGAGGAAAGGGGTTCCCAGCAGACTCATCCATTCTTTTGCCAAGCATGACTGTCTCTTTATAAAGTTCTGAAATTTTCTTGAGGCTTGTCCTGTCTTTGCAATAAACGGAAAAGCCCGAAAATCCTGACTCTGAATCTTCATCCTAAGGCATAGAACCTCTTGGGATGGGATTGGCTGAGATTTCTATCTGTTTATCAGTAGACCTAATTCTTTGTTAGACGCTGATGCCAGTGCATCTTGGCGCCCTGAGCTAACTCCACGTCTTGGCTTCCAATATCTTGAAGCCTGGCGCCCTGACGTCCAATGCCTTGACGCTTGATCGCCTTGGGTTCATTGACGCTTGTCATCATGGTATTTCACTCCTAGATGCTTGACGCCACTGCATCCAGCGCCTAGAGTTTCTTCACCACGTTCAGCGCCTTAAACTTCTGGACGTCTAGAAGCTTTAGTTGGACGTCTATTATCCTTCTTCTGTTTTCCTGGTTGTCACGCTTGCAGCAGGGGAAGACAAAGTCTGCTGCATATTTTATAGTGAAGCTATATGCGGGCTTCCTGCTGCTGGGGACAGGCTGGGAAGCCTCAAACGGCAATTATTTCCTCCTCATCGTCAATAATGGACCGAGGAGGGGTTCCACAGACGCAGTTCCAATCCAAGGAGGAAGAGGAGGATGTACGGAAGGCAGCACAGTGTTGCCACGCTCTTGCAGCCCGGTATCCTGACTGAATAGAACTGTCTATGTTTGTTCTTAGTAGGAGAGCTACCCTTGGGGCTGGAAGGGAAGAGCTCCGGCTGCTGCTGTGGCTACAATCTGTAGTCTATGAAGTGTTATCATGACGTCCCTCAATATTGGGTAACTTTCTTGAGAGGTCTCGGCTCCAGAGCCAGACGTCAACCTTGTCTGTTTAGGGCCGCATCAAAAAGAGAGGACCGAAACTATAAAACCTTTCCCGTGGACGAACTTCAGAAAATTCTTGGAGATCGGGTGCATGGGGACGTGAAAATACGCATCCTGGAGGTCCAGTGAGGCCATCCAGTCATGCTGTCTGACCGCTGCTAGAACCGATTTTGTCGTTTCTATAGCGACCTTTGTTTATTGCACAAAAAAGTTGAGTGCAATCCCGTCTAAGCACCGGTCTCTAACCCCCAAGTATTTGGGGATCAGGAATAACCGAATGTAGAATCCTTGGGAATTCGGATCCTGAACTCTCTGTCTGGTCTCCTTTTGCAACATCATAGACACTTGTTGCTGTAGAACCTTGCCTTGGTTCCTGTCATTGCATTTGGCAGAAAGGTCTAATTGTCTTGTTACTAGAGGGGGCCTACTCAGGCTGGACAGTCCAGCTCCTACCGCAGTCTGCAGGAGAAGAAAGGCAGGTCCTTCTTCTTCCCTGTGTAGAGCCTCTCTGGGTTGTCATTCATCTACCCGCCCTAGAGAAACCTCTATCGGAGGGTCGACTCATGAAAGAGCTGAAATACCTGAAACACAGGGAACCTCAGCCTTACTCTGATTTTAGCGATGAAAGTCGTAGGTAGGACTTTTCTTGCTGTTTTAGATCTTAAATCTTACATGGTTTTCTGGGCCAAAGATGAAAAGGCCTCTATACCAAACCTTGAGAGAAGGGGTGAGAGGAAAGAGGGGTATAAATCAATTCTGATTTTGATTGGACGTGACCCCATTAGCCAGGAAAAAGAGCAAAAATGGGACATTTTCTTCAGGAGTCGAGCTTGAGAAAGGTGCAGTTGATTCCATCTTGGAACTATCTCCTTTTGAGTCCTTTATCCAACACACGACATCAGATATATGAGGAAAACAAAGGCTGTCTTTCATTGTTTCTTCTTTGAAAGTATCCATTCTTAAATGCATTCTTCAAAACTTTCTTAGACGCCTTCACAAGAGTAAATTCTGAAGGCAGGGAACGAGGAGCAGTCAGGATAAATTTCTCTGGAAAAATTTCCGAAAATATCTTCATAAGCCTTTTCAAGTCTGATAAAAGCTGATGGCCTTTTATATTGTCTTCGTCAGAAATCTCTACAATAGGATTCACAGGAGAATGCGAGATATTATCATTCTCTTCTTCCGATTTTACGAAGACGGAAATATTCAAAACGTCTTTCAAAATCATCATCTTGACGCCTGGCGCCCTGGCGCCCAGTCTCTTGGCGCCTGGCGTGTTGGCATTTTATCCATTTTCTTGAAGCTTAATGTCTTGGCGCCCAGCTTCATGACGCCTGACGTCCTGGCGTCTAACTTCTCGACACTTGACGTCCAGGCGTCCAGCTTCTGCTGATGTATCAACGCTTGACATCCTGGCGTCCAGCTTTCGACGCATTCGACGCCCTGGCGTCCAGCTTCTCGACGCCCGGAAACGTCCTGGCGTCCATACTTTAACTTTCGCTGTCCCGTCAAACCTAGAGGTTCTTTGAGAACTGGCCGCCTGTGCGACATCGGTCAAAAGCTTCCTCCGGTTGACGTGACAGCAACCAATGGACGAAAAAAAAAAAAAAAAAAAAAAAACTTTAAGCCTCGCTTTCCTATGGCGTAGGTGAGCGCCCTGGGAAACGTCAACAGAGTGCGCCGAGGGGACGACTGCTCGGTAGCTAAAGCCTCTGCCTGCCTCCCTTCGCCTGTCAACTTTCCTTCTCACAGGGGTTGGTGAGCTTGGAAGAGGTCTAGGACTAGGAGCACAACAGGACCGAGCGGAACACCCTCCACTGCACTTGCACTAACAACATATTAACACTTTTATTTTTTAGATCTCTTATTATCGATCACATATTATCCCTGTCTTCTGAGAGGGATTTTTACTTGTTGGGCCAGGGTCTGAATGGCAGCCAACAAATCATTAAGTATTGGGTCCTTACCTGTTTCAGTAGGGGGTTCAGAGACTACCATTACGGAGAAGGATCAATAGGATAGTAATCAAGGGGAAAAGAATTAACTATTCCTGGTTATATCAAGAAGAGTGAGAAACAGTACTCTTGGCTCTTCTGAGCCGGTCTTTCATTCAGCAAACGTTCTTCAGACATACTAAGTGGGGATCCAAGGAGACTTTAGCAAGCCGCTTGCATCCCCACACACACATTTTCACACTGATGAAGTCAGATATGTTATAAGAAAATCCAAAAGCGAACAATGTTTAAAGCCAAGCCAAAGTGTACTTCACCAAAATAAGTTCTTGAAAAAAAACAAAACGAGCGAAATTCCATCGATGTTACCGACACAGCGGCAGGGAAGATCTGAGGAATAGTTGGAATGGTTCCAGGTACCTGGGTAGAGGGGCACAGGTGGTTCACCTGACTACCGATCGGCGATTGCCACGAGTTTTTGAAATTCTGCCGTGACGTCAGGGACTTAAGCTATATATATAACTACCAGGTAAGTTAGATGTTTAAAAATAGATGACTGGGCCTCATCTGTAGGCTTCAAAATTTCTATGCAAAAGACTCAAGCAGTAATGTTTTATAAAAATAAAAAGTGGAAAAAAAGGTGAAGAAATAGATTTAAAAATCAGAAATAATTCCATACCAATTGGCTAAACAGCAAAATCTTTGGGTTTAGTATTTGATACTTACTTGAACTGGAAAGTTCACGTAACATACATGAAATAAAAACGTAAAAGAGCAATGAACCTTTAAAAAACTATTGAGCACTACTTGGGGAGCAGATAGACATACCCTTACTTTACTGTACAAAGCAACAGTGCTGTCTATTGTTGATTATGGAAGTGAAATATATGGCTCGGCATCAGACGCAACGCTGAAAACGGTAGGCCCAGTTCATAATGAAGGTCTTAGAATATGTTCAGGAGTTTTTCGATCATCACCAACGTCTTCTTTACAAGCTGAATGTGGTGAACTACCTTTGTCTCTCCATAGAGAGCTAGTAACAATGAAGAGTGCTCTGAGAATTCAGACAAATGACTCTCCAACCAAAAAATTATTTGGATTAAGAGATGCGTTTATAAATAATCATCCACCTCCTTTCCCAATTAGAGCTAGAAGATTATTTGAGTCGCTAAATATAAATATACAATTTCCTTTAATATTAAAATTACTGTGGAGGAAAGTTGGTCAATTTAGACTACACAATAAAACAAAATATTAAATATTTCCCAGATAACATGGAGGGTAATACTTCCATTAGGTAACTAGAAAAAGGGTCTGTAGCAAATCAACAAATGTCCATTTCACATACCTTACAATGCTGGGTATGCCAATCAACTTACAATTATATGTCAAGCTTGTTAGCAACACAGGCTATAATGAAGGTAGGTAAATCTGCCTGAACATCTATCTTTCAGGAAATGCCAACAATGCTTCCTGAAAGAATGCAATGAACCACAAAGTATCATGCGTGTAGACACAAAATAATGTATAAACTTGTTTTATTAACACATAGACTAAGCCTTTTATCACCAATATTTCAAAGAGCCAGAATCCCACCCGTTACAGTCCTCAGTAGACAATACAAGACTATTCATAAACATAAATTAACAGATACGACCATTTGCTGTAGGATCGATACAACAGAAAGGTTAGATTACTAGGCTAACAGGCTTCTCACATGACTAGCCTAACCTGTTGCCTAAGATATGGGGCTAGGCTACAAATGAACAATTACAAATGTATACAAGATTAGCATAAGGACTGTAATGGGTCAGCAAAGTAAACAATGGATTGAAACTTATCGTGGCGCCCCCTTGGGGCCGGTAAATAGTCGCACGGGTATTAGTCTAACAACACGCACTTAGGCCTAACCTAGTAGAATAATCTAAGCTACTCTATAAACGTTTCCACGTGAGGCCTATATACAATATTGGCTGAGTAGCCTAAAAGCGATCAACAGATCAAATTATGAAATAAGAGGCGCGGCAGCTACAATCATGCCGTAAAGCCTAAATCAGGCTGCTCAAAGATGAGCAAAAATGGTCTCTAGGACATCCCTAAAGGCTAATGTCGTAGTCAAGTTAGCTACAGGTATAAGCTATCCTATGTTAAGGCTATCATACAATAACTGGAACGGATGACTACATCGGACAGGCCCCTCACAACATACTCACCGCTACCCTAGCATTAATGTCTATATGATAATGAAATTACTGTAAATGAGTGCGTATAGTGCTAAATCCCTGCGAGCGGGTGCTAAGGCGCTCTTAAGCAAGAACCTCCCGCAACAAGTACAACACAAATTATGGCGGATTCTGCCTCCCAGCCTTCTCAATCAAAACACATTGTTCGTATGTGACAATAAGCAATACAATGAAATAAATGCTTGGCCATAAGGTAGTAAAAGGGGGGGATTTCTAGATGTAAAAATTAAATGATTTAACAATATCAAAGATTTAATAACCCAATTAATGATGACTATCAATAAAAATACAATAACCTCAATAATACTTGAGTCTAAGTCATGTCCGAACTCCGAACACAACTACCAAACGAAACTGACTTATTTGTACAAAACATAAACTTAGGAAAATGAGAAATACCAACTGAATACAACAGCAATCATTCCAATAATAAAATATATCTCAATTCCAACTAATAACACAGTGGAATCAAAGAAACATAAATATGAAACATTGGACCTTTCATGTGACGTCATCAGATGTCTTATATCAGTCTTACATCGAAAAACTCGACACACTCCCAACAAGCAAAGAATCAAATCTTAGATTTGATCATGATCAATAAGATAGCGTCGGAACTTGGCAGCCTTTAACGCAGCTTTCCTCAAAGGACGCACCTCACTTAAACTATCTTCTTGCATTTGTTCGGTGAGTGGATTTCCAAAGGAACCAGCTTGTCTATGGTACGTTTACTTATTGATCCATTGTAGAGAACATCCACTACTCTTGTAATACCATCTTTATCATGATACAGTTTCACAATACGACCTAAAGGCCACTCATGTTGAGGACCTGGCCGTTCAACAATAACTACGTCCCCTACACGTGGTGCTTTATCCTGGCACGCTTGTGAGCTACCGTAATGTTTTTTCACGTAGGGCTGTTAAATATTCATTTCTCCACATATTTTCAAAGTGGTTAAGAATGACAGACACTTTGGCTAACAGCGCTGCAAAATTTCACTATGATCCAAAAAGTTTGGATCTTGTTGATCATCCAACACTATTGATGGCATAGGACTAATGATCCTACCACACCACAAATGAATTGGGGCAAGGGGTTCGATGGGAGTTTCAGCACCTATATAAGTTAAGGGACAATTATTCAGTTTACACTGAATTTCCTTTAACATTGTTTCTATTTCCTTTTAATTAACTCTTTTCTTGAACAACAACTTCTTCAGACAGGACTTGGTTAGCCAATAAGGCTTTCATAAAATCCCCCCTGCCAAGGAGCACGAGGTGTGACGAACTTCCACTGAATTCTATTAACAGCTATATATTCCTTTACATCTCCTTGAATCAATAATTCACTAAAAATCTTGGCGCTGACCAAAAAATTACTACCATTGTCAGAGATCACAGACACCGGGCGGAATAAATAGCACAGAATCGTCTAAAAATATTAATGAACGTTGATGCACTCATGTTAGATGCTAACTCTAAATGAACTAGTCTTGATGCAGTACATGTAAAAAGTACTATATAATATTTATGAGGTTTACCATCATCAGTTTTGGTTATGGTATTGGGACCTGAAAAATCAATGCCAGTATGTGCAAATGGTCGGATAAACTGAACTCTTACAGCTGGAAGTGGAGGCGGACCAGGGAAATCAAATCTACTACCTCCAACTCTTTTACAAATTAAACAATGTCTTAGGAACTTCTTAATGGTTGATATCACCTTTGGTATCCAATATTGTCGACGAAGATAAGGCTAGGTGTCTTTAACTCCACCATGCAGACATTTTTCATGAGCATAGTCAATTAATAGACTAGTTAAATGACTCTTGAGAGGTATTAAAATAGGAAATTTGGTACTTTGATCTAAATTAGAATGGTGTAGTCTACCACGACTATGGACCAGACCAGTATACTTATCATAATAAAGACCTATATCTTTAATAAATGTCAGTTTATCCTGTTCAAGACTGTTCAAATTCTTTCCTAAGGGAGGCACAAATTCTGGGATAATGAGTATCTTGAACATATCTGATCCAATACATAAGAGGATCAACTAATGTAATATCAGGTTTAACATATATAATGAAATTATAAACAACTCTAGTAACATTCAAGAACTTTCTTAGAGATGAGTAGTTACTATAATCAAAAATAGGTTCTGGAATAGGCACTTCAGGAACAACGTCTGATACAATTTCACAAATCATTACAGAAATTTTCTGTTCAGGCCATTCTTCAGGACGAGACAACCATGAAGGCCCATGGATCCACAAATAAGACTTGTGAAACTGAGCTATACTAATACCCTTGTTAGGAGATCTGCTAGGTTATCTTTGCTGGATACATATAAAAACCTGAAAGAGGATCCTAATTCCTTTATCTGAGCTACTCTATTTTGTACATAGGTAAATCTTACAGTTATTGTTTTTAAGCCATTGGAGAGCAACTTCTGAATCTGACCAAATTATGACTTCCTCAATAATGAAACGATTACAAAAGTCTCGGATACAGCATGCAAATTGAGTGCCTAGCTGTAACGCCATAAGTTCTAACTGAGGTACAGTACGAGTTTTTAGTGGGGCTACTCTGGATTTGCTAGCTACAAAATTAGATTGATCATTATTACTGAGATAACACACTGCACCATAGGCAGTAGTACTAGCATCCACAAAAACACGAAGTCTATATGAGTCTCCCATCTGACAGATACATCTAGGAAATCTGAAGGTTGGGGAGCTTGATTAACTTGTAAGGTGTCAAAGAAACGAGCAGGTAAAGGTTACTGCTGCTTTATTACAGATCCAGGCGGCTTATATTGCGGCCGACTGACGCCGGGCCGTGAGAGACAATGGAATTGACTGTGACCTGAGGTCGAAACAATAAACAATAATATGCAGTGAACGAGTACAAATTACAATACAAAATATACAGAGACTACAATATAGATACAGTCTTGATGCCTGTGAATGAAGAAACATGTGATACACAATGTGTGACATTCGTATAAATACCATAAAGTAAAAATGATTAAAATGCGTGACCTGGCACGTTTTAGGCGTGACTAATTGAGCTTGAAGAAAACGGGAAGTCACCAAAGAAAACAAGCTCAGCGGAGACTTAATTAATGGCGCCGCCGAAACACTATCCTGGCGCCGAATTGGTGACTTTACAAATACTCCCCCCCCAAGACGAGGGACGCGTCTGATTAATCCCTGTACCTGGTGGGACGCTGAAGGGTGCCGCGGCTCCTTGAAGATAACTGAGGGGCCTCCCGCCTGTGAGGCTGCTGTTTGGGCGGTCCCTTCCTGGGGCGGCCGCGCCTGCGGGGGTGAGGGCGTGCTGGAGTGCGTTTGGGCGGAAGGGTGCTGCGACGCTGCCGGGACTCTCCGACAGGAAGGCGGGCTTTAGCCGGTCTATGGAAACCCAGTCGTTCTTGCCTGGAAGTGCCAGCCGGAACGCCTTGCTGTTCCGCTCCAGCACGCGGAAGGGTCCCCTGTAGGGCTTAGTTAGTGGTGGACGGACGGCGTCGACTCTGACGAAGACGTGGGTGGCGGATGACAGCTGTGGCGGCACGAAGGTGGTTGCTCTGTCGATGTATGAGCGCCTGCAAGGGGCGAACTTGCCGGCCACGTCGCGGAGCCTCTGCAGAGATGGGGAGTGGCGATCATCCGTCACGAGCTCTCCCGGCACCACGAGGGGTTCCCCATAGGTTTGTTCAGCTGCGGATGGGGTGCCGTCGGCTCTGGGGGCGGTCCTCAACCCGAGGAGGACCCACGGCAGCTGATGTTTCCAGTCCTCGGCGGTGCAGCGGGCCATGAGGGATGACTTTAAGGACCTGTGGAACCGTTCAACCAGGCCGTTGGCCGCTGGGTTGTACGCTGTGGTGGTGTGGTGCGTGGTTCCCAGCAGTTGAGCCAGGGCAGACCACAGCTCGGAGAGGAAAGCGGGGCCCCTGTCGGTTGTGATGTGGTCCGGGACGCCGAAGCGGCTAACCCAACTGGAGAGCAGGGCCTCGGCGCACGCGCTGGCGGTGGCTTCTTGCATGGGCGTGGCTTCGGGCCACCTCGTCGAACGGTCTACCACCGTGAGGAGGTATCTGGATCCGCCTGATGGGGGAAGGGGCCCGACGACGTCGATGTGGATGTGGCCGAAGCGGCGCCCTGGCTGTGGGAACTCGCCTACCCCCGACTGCGTGTGACGACCCACTTTACTGGTCTGGCACTGCAGGCACTGTTTTGCCCAGGCTGTGGCGTCCTTTTGCACCCCGTGCCAGACGAACTTTTTTGAAAGCAGTTTGGCCGTGGTCCTGCCGGAGGGGTGTGAGAGGCCGTGGATGATGTCAAATACCTGGCGGCGGCGTGAGGCTGGAACCAAAGGGCGGGGCTGGCCTGTGCTGATGTCACAGAGCAGGCTGGGGCCTCCGGGGGCGAGGGTCACGTCCCGCCACTTGAGGGATGTGATGGCGGTGCGGTATGCTGGGGTTTCTGGGTCAGCGGCCTGTTCTCTGGCAAGGTCCTGGTAATCTACACAAGCTGCACTGCGTTCAACTCGACTCTGGAGAGGGCGTCTGCTACGGGATTTTTCTTGCCGGGAGGTACCTGACGGAACAGGTAAATTCGGCTATGGCTGAGAGGTGGCGCTGCTGTCTGGAAGACCATGCGTCCCCCTGCTTCGTGAAGGCGTGAACCAGTGGCTGGTGGTCTGTGAAGATTGTGAAGGGCGTCCCCTCCAGGAGGAACTTGAAGTGCCGAACTGCGCGGTACATCGCGCAGAGTTCCCTGTCGAAGGTGCTGTAGCGGGACTCTGCGGGATTGAACTTCTTGCTGAAGAAGGCGATGGGCTGGGGGGCGCCGTTGATGATTTGCTCCAGAACAGCACCGCAGGCAACGTTACTGGCGTCTGTCGTCAGCTGGAGGGGAGCCTTGGGATCCTGGTGTGCCAAGGCGGTTGCCTTGGTGAGGGCGGCCTTCGTCAGGGAAAAGGCCTGCTGCTGGCTGGGTCCCCAAGACAGGGACTTGGTTGACCTTTAGGACTTCCGTCAGGGGGCCGTGGTGTGCGCAATCCCGGGATGAACCGCCTGTAGAAGTTTACCATCCCAAGGAACTCCTGGACGGCCTTGATGGAGGTGGGTGTCGGGAACTTTGCTACGGCTGCCACTTTCGATGTAAGAGGGCGGACGCCTGTCGGAGACACCTCGTGACCCAGGAATTCTGCTTTCTGGACGCCGAAGGTACACTTGTCAAAACGGACGACGAGGCCGTTTTCTTGGAGGCGCTGGAGGACTGCTTTGATGTGCCTCTGGTGTTCGCTGTGAGACCTGGAAAATATGAGAATGTTGTCGACGTAGCAGACGCAGAATTTTAGGTCCCCAGGATGCTGTCCATGAGCCGCTGGAAGGTGGCCCCGGCGTTCCTCAGCCCGAAGGTGGAGAAGGCGAACACATAGGACCCGAAGGGCGTGATGATGGCTGTCTTTGGTATGTCCTCTGGCGCAACAGGTACCTGGAAATAAGATTTAAGAAGGTCCAATTTAGTGAATATTTTGGCCCCGTGAAAGGAGGCCGTGAGGTCTTGCATATTGGGCAGAGGGTAGTGGTCGGGCTCCGTTGCAATGTTGAGCCGCCTGTAGTCGCCGCAGGGTCTCCAGGAGCCGTCCGGTTTCTGCACCATGTGGAGGGGGGAGGCCCATGGACTGGAGGCTTTCCTGCAGATGCCCATCCGTTCCATCTCCGCGAATGCTTTTTTCGCCTCCTGAAGGCGCTGAGGGGGAAGCCTGCGGAACTCGCATGTGTCGGGGCCCTTTAGTCACTATATGGTGGTATATGCCGTGCTTGGCTGGGGCCCCGGGACTTGGCGAAGCTCGGGCTTAAACACCTCAGGGAACTCCGACAGAAGATGTGCATACTGGTGGGGGGCGACGGCGCTGATGGTGGGTCTGGGTCCCGCCGTTAATGGGAGAGACCGGCAGGAGTCGGTATCGAGGAGGCGCTTGCGCCCACGCGTCGACTAGCAGGCCGAAGTGCGCCAGAAAATCGGCCCCCAGGAGTGGGGTTCCTACGTCCGCGACGATGAAGTCCCAGGAGTAACTCTGGCCAAGGATGGAGATCGACAGGAGCCTGGTGCCGTAGGAGAGGATGGGGGTTCCGTTGGCGGCCGTCAGGAAGGCGGCCGGGTCTGGTGTCTGGTTGCGGTCCTCTCTGGATGCTGGGAAGACCGACTTAAAGGCTCCTGTGTCGACCAGCATCATCCTGCCGGAGACGGTGTCGCGGACGTAAAAACCTACTGTTTTTGAGGCCCTGGGTTCTTCGGCTGCCATGGCGGCCTGTCCTGCTGGCCGCCGCCACCCCGTTTTTGAACGGTTGAACGAGCAGGGCGGCAGGCAGTTTCGGGCGTCCTTTCCGAACCACTTGTGGTAGCGACAGAAGCCCGGGACCACCGTCTGCTGTGGTTCGGTGGACGTCTGTTGGCGATGGCGTTGACGGGCTGCTCACGTCCTCTTCAGGCTGGACGGAGCTGACCGGCTGTGTGGCCGGTTTTAGCCGCTGTGAAGCCTTGACGGAGTCTGTGAGGTGTTGTGCCGCCTCTATGAGGTCCTCGACAGGCATGGTGTAGGGGTGAGCGATCTGGTTGCGTACTTCCGGGAGGAGTTGGCGAAGGAAGATTTCCCGTATGAAGCTTATCTCCTGCCGCTTGTTTGTGCCACCCAAGACTGGTGTTGACAGGAGATCTACGACCATGCCCCAAGCGTCTCTTGGATTGAGGTCGTGGCGTGGATTATTGGCAAGGTCGATAGCACGGGCGGCCCGCTCGGCGATGGGCAGGGAGCAAGCTTCGAGGAGGAACTTTTTTGTGGTGCTGTATGTGAGGGTGAGTGTTTCGGGTACTCGCGAGATGAGTTTGTTGTACACGTCCTCCGGAAGGGCGTTGAGCACTGTGTCGGCCTGTAGGATTTCGTCCGTGAGGTCCGCGATTCTGAAGTGGCTCTCCACCCTGCGCAGCCACCTCGATGGGTTCCCCTGCGTAAACGGCGGCAGCTTTACGGTGAGGGCGGCCCGCGATTGTGTTGCCCGGCCGTCGTGTGTTCGGGGCGCTGGTGTGGAGTTGCGGGAGGGCCTCGATGCGGGGGCGGGCGCGGCTGTGATGGGAGGTAGGTAAACCTCGGAGTCCGCGGGGTCCGCGTTTAACTGCATGAAGGAGGGGATATCCGCGTCCATGCTCGCTCCTTTGACCCCTTACTGGAGTGGGGTACTCGCGTCAGTACGCACTTTCGTGCGCCGTGTGGTTCCGCTAGTGACGCTGGTGGGGTACGCCGACGAGAGTCAGCACGCTCAAACGCTGGTTACAGCGCCGTGTTTAGGCCGCTAAGAGCGTTTTGGAGAAATCCTGGAGCCAAGACTGAGTCGCCGTGTGAGTCCGCTAATGGCTCGGGATACTCCGGGGTCACCACTGTAAGGTGTCAAAGAAACGAGCAGGTAAAGGTTACTGCTGATTTATTACAGATCCAGGCGGCTTATATTGCGGCCGACTGACGCCGGGCCGTGAGAGACAATGGAATTGACTGTGACCTGAGGTCGAAACAATAAACAATAATATGCAGTGAACGAGTACAAATTACAATACAAAATATACAGAGCTACAATATAGATACAGTCTTGATGCCTGTGAATGAAGAAACATGTGATACACAATGTGTGACATTCGTATAAATACCATAAAGTAAAAATGATTAAAATGCGTGACCTGGCACGTTTTAGGCGTGACTAATTGAGCTTGAAGAAAACGGGAAGTCACCAAAGAAAACAAGCTCAGCGGAGACTTAATTAATGGCGCCGCCGAAACACTATCCTGGCGCCGAATTGGTGACTTTACAAACTCTTGAGCCAAAGTATTCCATCTGTCAGGAAATGAAGGTGGTAATTTTACATCCCAGCCAACCTTTTCTTTCCATGCTTCCTGAATTAACAACTTTCCCTTAATCAAGATGGGTACACACATACCCAAAGGGTCAAAACAAGAAGATACAAGGGACAGTAATTGTCTCTTTGTAACATATTGTAATGGTTCAAATTTACACTGATTAAGAAATAAAGAATCAGTTGAAATTTCCCAATTTAAACCTAAAACTTTGTCTACAAGTGGGAATGCAAATGACTTCTCTGTACTCTGGTTTATATAATCTTTAAGTAACTCTGAATTACTGTTCCATTGTCTCAGATTCATTCCTGCCTTGTTCATCTCACCATTGGCCACATCATATAACTTAACTAACTCTTGTTCATCATCAGTAGTATATTGAAAATTATCTACATAGAAACTAGATAATAAAACATCTGAATAAGGTGAAGACGATATCTTGAAATGATACTGTAAGGTCATCTGCAGTAAAAAAGGGCTGCAAGTAGCACCAAAGAGAACTGATTTAAATCTGTATGTTTTTACTGTACTGTCTTGATCAAACCACAAAAATCTAGTAAAATCTCTGTGATGAGGTTGTAATCCAATCTGCAGAAAGGCCTTCTCAATATCAGCTATGCAGGCAAATTTATTAATTCTAAAGTTTTAAAGTTTTACAGAGCTCTTAATTCCATAGGTAACTGTTGCTAATTTTATTTAACAAGGGCCACACCTTTATTGGCCAACCCTGGCCATCAAGAATTGATGATACTGTGATCTGGTTAAATCACTTAAAAGTAGACCTTGAGCTTGGTAAGGATTGCAATTGTGTACAGCCTATTTATCCATGTGTTGGTGTTGGTGTTTGTATTCCCAATAGCAGTAGAAACCAGCATTTTTGTGCGTGCAGTGGTCA
>NC_089762.1:10063695-10078988 GCF_040412425.1 Macrobrachium rosenbergii | reverse complement strand
AAATAAGTATAAAAAATTTTAATCAAATAAAATTTTATTATTTTTAACAAATATTTCAAAAATATATCTACGTTTGTTTTTTGAGATTTTTAGAATTTTTTTCTTTTTATTCTTATTATTTATACTTTATATATATTTTTATATATATAAATAAATATAATAATAAGAATAAGAATATATATAATATAAAAAAAATAAAAAGAATAAAGAAATAATTATAAATAATAAATAAATAAAAAAATTTCTACGGTTAGATTTTTTTGGGGTAATATTTTTTCATTTTTTTTCAACATAACGTACGTGTTTCTCTTTTGAGATTAAGAGTAAATTCATTTAGCTTTTCAATGATGGTATTCATTCTATTCTGTTTTTATTCCTATCTTCTTTAAATGTCGTTTATATCAGAAAAGTTATTTCCAAAAATCTCAAAAAACTAACGTAGATATTTTTTTGAGATATTTTTTAAAAATAGTAGATTTTTATTTGATGGATTTATTTTACGCGTAAATTGTACGTTAATGTTTATACTTTATTAAAGTCAAAACATATTCATTTTATATTCCTTCCTTACTGGTGGGATATGTAAAACAAAAATAATCATCAACGTAAGGAAGGAATCAAAAATACATTTGTTCATTTTTTTAAAATGGTGATGGAAAATTTAGAATCGAGTGATTAGTTTTACCTAAAAGTATAAACATTGGCGTACAAAATAAGTATAAAAAATTTTAATCAAATAAAATTTTATTATTTTTAACAAATATTTCAAAAATATATCTACGTTTGTTTTTTTGAGATTTTTAGAATTTTTTTTCTTCTTATTCTTATTATTTATACTTTATATATATTTTTATATATATAAATAAATATAATAATAAGAATAAGAATATATATATATAATAAAAATAAAAAGAATAAAGAAATAATTATAAATAATAAATAAATAAAAAAATTTCTACAGTTAGATTTTTTTTTGGGGTAATATTTTTCATTTTTTTTCAACATAACGTACGTGTTTCTCTTTTGAGATTAAGAGTAAATTCATTTAGCTTTTCAATGATGGTATTCATTCTATTCTGTTTTTATTCCTATCTTCTTTAAATGTCGTTTATATCAGAAAAGTTATTTCCAAAAATCTCAAAAAACTAACGTAGATATTTTTTTGAGATATTTTTTAAAAATAGTAGATTTTTATTTGATGGATTTATTTTACGCGTAAATTGTACGTTAATGTTTATACTTTATTAAAGTCAAAACATATTCATTTTATATTCCTTCCTTACTGGTGGGATATGTAAAACAAAAATAATCATCAACGTAAGGAAGGAATCAAAAAATACATTTGTTCATTTTTTTTAAAATGGTGATGGAAAATTTAGAATCGAGTGATTAGTTTTACCTAAAAGTATAAACATTGGCGTACAAAATAAGTATAAAAATTTTAATCAAATAAAATTTTATTATTTTTAACAAATATTTCAAAAATATATCTACGTTTGTTTTTTGAGATTTTTAGAATTTTTTTATTCTTATTCTTATTATTTATACTTTATATATATTTTTATATATATAAATAAATATAATAATAAGAATAAGAATATATATAATATAATAAAAATAAAAAGAATAAAGAAATAATTATAAATAATAAATAAATAAAAAAATTTTCTACGGTTAGATTTTTTTTGGGGTAATATTTTTCATTTTTTCAACATAACGTACGTGTTTCTCTTTTGAGATTAAGAGTAAATTCATTTAGCTTTTCAATGATGGTATTCATTCTATTCTGTTTTTATTCCTATCTTCTTTAAATGTCGTTTATATCAGAAAAGTTATTTCCAAAAATCTCAAAAAACTAACGTAGATATTTTTTAAAAATAGTAGATTTTTATTTGATGGATTTATTTTACGCGTAAATTGTACGTTAATGTTTATACTTTATTAAAGTCAAAACATATTCATTTTATATTCCTTCCTTACTGGTGGGATATGTAAAACAAAAATAATCATCAACGTAAGGAAGGAATCAAAAAATACATTTGTTCATTTTTTTTAAAATGGTGATGGAAAATTTAGAATCGAGTGATTAGTTTTACCTAAAAGTATAAACATTGGCGTACAAAATAAGTATAAAAAATTTTAATCAAATAAAATTTTATTATTTTTAACAAATATTTCAAAAATATATCTACGTTTGTTTTTTGAGATTTTTAGAATTTTTTTCTTCTTATTCTTATTATTTATACTTTATATATATTTTTATATATATAAATAAATATAATAATAAGAATAAGAATATATATAATATAATAAAAATAAAAAGAATAAAGAAATAATTATAAATAATAAATAAATAAAAAAAATTTCTACGGTTAGATTTTTTTGGGGTAATATTTTTTCATTTTTTTTTCAACATAACGTACGTGTTTCTCTTTTGAGATTAAGAGTAAATTCATTTAGCTTTTCAATGATGGTATTCATTCTATTCTGTTTTTATTCCTATCTTCTTTAAATGTCGTTTATATCAGAAAAGTTATTTCCAAAAATCTCAAAAAACTAACGTAGATATTTTTTAAAAATAGTAGATTTTTATTTGATGGATTTATTTTACGCGTAAATTGTACGTTAATGTTTATACTTTATTAAAGTCAAAACATATTCATTTTATATTCCTTCCTTACTGGTGGGATATGTAAAACAAAAATAATCATCAACGTAAGGAAGGAATCAAAAAATACATTTGTTCATTTTTTTTAAAATGGTGATGGAAAATTTAGAATCGAGTGATTAGTTTTACCTAAAAGTATAAACATTGGCGTACAAAATAAGTATAAAAAATTTTAATCAAATAAAATTTTATTATTTTTAACAAATATTTCAAAAATATATCTACGTTTGTTTTTTGAGATTTTTAGAATTTTTTTTTCTTCTTATTCTTATTATTTATACTTTATATATATTTTTATATATATAAATAAATATAATAATAAGAATAAGAATATATATAATATAATAAAAATAAAAAGAATAAAGAAATAATTATAAATAATAAATAAATAAAAAAAATTTCTACGGTTAGATTTTCTTTTGGGGGTAATATTTTTTCATTTTTTTTTCAACATAACGTACGTGTTTCTCTTTTGAGATTAAGAGTAAATTCATTTAGCTTTTCAATGATGGTATTCATTCTATTCTGTTTTTATTCCTATCTTCTTTAAATGTCGTTTATATCAGAAAAGTTATTTCCAAAAATCTCAAAAAACTAACGTAGATATTTTTTTGAGATATTTTTTAAAAATAGTAGATTTTTATTTGATGGATTTATTTTACGCGTAAATTGTACGTTAATGTTTATACTTTATTAAAGTCAAAACATATTCATTTTATATTCCTTCCTTACTGGTGGGATATGTAAAACAAAAATAATCATCAACGTAAGGAAGGAATCAAAAATACATTTGTTCATTTTTTTAAAATGGTGATGGAAAATTTAGAATCGAGTGATTAGTTTTACCTAAAAGTATAAACATTGGCGTACAAAATAAGTATAAAAATTTTAATCAAATAAAATTTTATTATTTTTAACAAATATTTCAAAAATATATCTACGTTTGTTTTTTGAGATTTTTAGAATTTTTTTTCTTTTTATTCTTATTATTTATACTTTATATATATTTTTATATATATAAATAAATATAATAATAAGAATAAGAATATATATAATATAATAAAAATAAAAAGAATAAAGAAATAATTATAAATAATAAATAAATAAAAAAATTTCTACAGTTAGATTTTTTTGGGGTAATATTTTTTCATTTTTTTTCAACATAACGTACGTGTTTCTCTTTTGAGATTAAGAGTAAATTCATTTAGCTTTTCAATGATGGTATTCATTCTATTCTGTTTTTATTCCTATCTTCTTTAAATGTCGTTTATATCAGAAAAGTTATTTCCAAAAATCTCAAAAACTAACGTTAAAAGATATTTTTTGAGATATTTTTTAAAAATAGTAGATTTTTATTTGATGGATTTATTTTATTAAGAATATAATATAAAAGAATAAAGAAATAATTAAAATAATAAATAAATAAAAAAATTTCTACGGTTAATTTTTGGGGTAATATTTTCATTTTTTTTTTCAAATAATTTCTTAAAATTCATTCAATAATAAATTTTAAATTTTTTTTTATTTTGTTAAAAAATGTTTATATTGTTTTTTAGGTAAAAATTGTACGTTAATGTTTATACTTTATTAAAGTCAAAACATATTCATTTTATATTCCTTCCTTACTGGTGGGATATGTAAAACAAAAATAATCATCAACGTCAAGGGAAGGAATCAAAAAATACATTTGTTCATTTTTTTAAAATGGTGATGGAAAATTTAGAATCGAGTGATTAGTTTTACCTAAAAGTATAAACATTGGCGTACAAAATAAGTATAAAAATTTTAATCAAATAAAATTTTATTATTTTTAACAAATATTTCAAAAATATATCTACGTTTGTTTTTTGAGATTTTTAGAATTTTTTTCTTCTTATTCTTATTATTTATACTTTATATATATTTTTATATATATAAATAAATATAATAATAAGAATAATAATATATATAATATAATAAAAATAAAAGAATAAAGAAATAATTATAAATAATAAATAAATAAAAAAATTTCTATAAAGTTAGATTTTTTTGGGTAATATTTTTCATTTTTTTTTTCAACATAACGTACGTGTTTCTCTTTTGAGATTAAGAGTAAATTCATTTAGCTTTTCAATGATGGTATTCATTCTATTCTATTTTTATTCCTATCTTCTTTAAATGTCGTTTATATCAGAAAAGTTATTTCCAAAAATCTCAAAAAACTAACGTAGATATTTTTTGAGATATTTTTTAAAAATAGTAGATTTTTATTTGATGGATTTATTTTACGCGTAAATTGTACGTTAATGTTTATACTTTATTAAAGTCAAAACATATTCATTTTATATTCCTTCCTTACTGGTGGGATATGTAAAACAAAAATAATCATCAACGTAAGGAAGGAATCAAAAATACATTTGTTCATTTTTTTAAAATGGTGATGGAAAATTTAGAATCGAGTGATTAGTTTTACCTAAAAGTATAAACATTGGCGTACAAAATAAGTATAAAAAATTTTAATCAAATAAAATTTTATTATTTTTAACAAATATTTCAAAAATATATCTACGTTTGTTTTTTGAGATTTTTAGAATTTTTTCTTCTTATTCTTATTATTTATACTTTATATATATTTTTATATATATAAATAAATATAATAATAAGAATAAGAATATATATAATATAATAAAAATAAAAAGAATAAAGAAATAATTATAAATAATAAATAAATAAAAAAATTTCTACAGTTAGATTTTTTTTGGGTAATATTTTTTTCATTTTTTTTCAACATAACGTACGTGTTTCTCTTTTGAGATTAAGAGTAAATTCATTTAGCTTTTCAATGATGGTATTCATTCTATTCTGTTTTTATTCCTATCTTCTTTAAATGTCGTTTATATCAGAAAAGTTATTTCCAAAAATCTCAAAAAACTAACGTAGATATTTTTTGAGATATTTTTAAAAATAGTAGATTTTTATTTGATGGATTTATTTTACGCGTAAATTGTACGGTTAATGTTTATACTTTATTAAAGTCAAAACATATTCATTTTATATTCCTTCCTTACTGGTGGGATATGTAAAACAAAAATAATCATCAACGTAAGGAAGGAATCAAAAAATACATTTGTTCATTTTTTTAAAATGGTGATGGAAAATTTAGAATCGAGTGATTAGTTTTACCTAAAAGTATAAACATTGGCGTACAAAATAAGTATAAAAAATTTTAATCAAATAAAATTTTATTATTTTTAACAAATATTTCAAAAATATATCTACGTTTGTTTTTTGAGATTTTTAGAATTTTTTTCTTCTTATTCTTATTATTTATACTTTATATATATTTTTATATATATAAATAAATATAATAATAAGAATAAGAATATATATAATATAATAAAAATAAAAAGAATAAAGAAATAATTATAAATAATAAATAAATAAAAAAATTTCTACGGTTAGATTTTTTTTGGGGTAATATTTTTTCATTTTTTTTTCAACATAACGTACGTGTTTCTCTTTTGAGATTAAGAGTAAATTCATTTAGCTTTTCAATGATGGTATTCATTCTATTCTATTTTTATTCCTATCTTCTTTAAATGTCGTTTATATCAGAAAAGTTATTTCCAAAAATCTCAAAAAACTAACGTAGATATTTTTTTGAGATATTTTTTAAAAATAGTAGATTTTTATTTGATGGATTTATTTTACGCGTAAATTGTACGTTAATGTTTATACTTTATTAAAGTCAAAACATATTCATTTTATATTCCTTCCTTACTGGTGGGATATGTAAAACAAAAATAATCATCAACGTAAGGAAGGAATCAAAAAATACATTTGTTCATTTTTTTTTAAAATGGTGATGGAAAATTTAGAATCGAGTGATTAGTTTTACCTAAAAGTATAAACATTGGCGTACAAAATAAGTATAAAAAATTTTAATCAAATAAAATTTTATTATTTTTAACAAATATTTCAAAAATATATCTACGTTTGTTTTTTGAGATTTTTAGAATTTTTTTCTTCTTATTCTTATTATTTATACTTTATATATATTTTTATATATATAAATAAATATAATAATAAGAATGATAATATATATAATATAATAAAAATAAAAAGAATAAAGAAATAATTATAAATAATAAATAAATAAAAAAAAAATTTCAAACGGTTAGATTTTTTTGGGGTAATATTTTTCATTTTTTTTCAACATAACGTACGTGTTTCTCTTTTGAGATTAAGAGTAAATTCATTTAGCTTTTCAATGATGGTATTCATTCTATTCTGTTTTTATTCCTATCTTCTTTAAATGTCGTTTATATCAGAAAAGTTATTTCCAAAAATCTCAAAAAACTAACGTAGATATTTTTTGAGATATTTTTTAAAAATAGTAGATTTTTATTTGATGGATTTATTTTACGCGTAAATTGTACGTTAATGTTTATACTTTATTAAAGTCAAAACATATTCATTTTATATTCCTTCCTTACTGGTGGGATATGTAAAACAAAAATAATCATCAACGTAAGGAAGGAATCAAAAATACATTTGTTGTTCATTTTTTTAAAATGGTGATGGAAAATTTAGAATCGAGTGATTAGTTTTACCTAAAAGTATAAACATTGGCGTACAAAATAAGTATAAAAAATTTTAATCAAATAAAATTTTATTATTTTTAACAAATATTTCAAAAATATATCTACGTTTGTTTTTTGAGATTTTTAGAATTTTTTTTCTTTTTATTCTTATTATTTATACTTTATATATATTTTTATATATATAAATAAATATAATAATAAGAATAATAATATATATAATATAATAAAAATAAAAAGAATAAAGAAATAATTATAAATAATAAATAAATAAAAAAAATTTCTACGGTTAGATTTTTTTGGGGGTAATATTTTTTCATTTTTTTTTCAACATAACGTACGTGTTTCTCTTTTGAGATTAAGAGTAAATTCATTTAGCTTTTCAATGATGGTATTCATTCTATTCTGTTTTTATTCCTATCTTCTTTAAATGTCGTTTATATCAGAAAAGTTATTTCCAAAAATCTCAAAAAACTAACGTAGATATTTTTTTGAGATATTTTTTAAAAATAGTAGATTTTTATTTGATGGATTTATTTTACGCGTAAATTGTACGTTAATGTTTATACTTTATTAAAGTCAAAACATATTCATTTTATATTCCTTCCTTACTGGTGGGATATGTAAAACAAAAATAATCATCAACGTAAGGAAGGAATCAAAAAATACATTTGTTCATTTTTTTTAAAATGGTGATGGAAAATTTAGAATCGAGTGATTAGTTTTACCTAAAAGTATAAACATTGGCGTACAAAATAAGTATAAAATATTTTAATCAAATAAAATTTTATTATTTTTAACAAATATTTCAAAAATATATCTACGTTTGTTTTTTGAGATTTTTAGAATTTTTTTCTTCTTATTCTTATTATTTATACTTTATATATATTTTTATATATATAAATAAATATAATAATAAGAATAAGAATATATATAATATAATAAAAATAAAAAGAATAAAGAAATAATTATAAATAATAAATAAATAAAAAAAATTTCTACGGTTAGATTTTTTTTGGGGTAATATTTTTTTCATTTTTTCAACATAATTTATAACGTGTTTCTCTTTTGAGATTAAGAGTAAATTCATTTAGCTTTTCAATGATGGTATTCATTCTATTCTGTTTTTATTCCTATCTTCTTTAAATGTCGTTTATATCAGAAAAGTTATTTCCAAAAATCTCAAAAAACTAACGTAGATATTTTTTTGAGATATTTTTTAAAAATAGTAGATTTTTATTTGATGGATTTATTTTACGCGTAAATTGTACGTTAATGTTTATACTTTATTAAAGTCAAAACATATTCATTTTATATTCCTTCCTTACTGGTGGGATATGTAAAACAAAAATAATCATCAACGTAAGGAAGGAATCAAAAAATACATTTGTTCATTTTTTTTAAAATGGTGATGGAAAATTTAGAATCGAGTGATTAGTTTTACCTAAAAGTATAAACATTGGCGTACAAAATAAGTATAAAATATTTTAATCAAATAAAATTTTATTATTTTTAACAAATATTTCAAAAATATATCTACGTTTGTTTTTTGAGATTTTTAGAATTTTTTTCTTCTTATTCTTATTATTTATACTTTATATATATTTTTATATATATAAATAAATATAATAATAAGAATGATAATATATATAATATAATAAAAATAAAAAGAATAAAGAAATAATTATAAATAATAAATAAATAAAAAAATTTCTACGGTTAGATTTTTTTTTGGGGTAATATTTTTCATTTTTTCAACATAATTACGTGTTTCTCTTTTGAGATTAAGAGTAAATTCATTTAGCTTTTCAATGATGGTATTCATTCTATTCTATTTTTATTCCTATCTTCTTTAAATGTCGTTTATATCAGAAAAGTTATTTCCAAAAATCTCAAAAAACTAAGGTAGATATTTTTTGAGATATTTTTAAAAATAGTAGATTTTTATTTGATGGATTTATTTTATATAGTAAATTGTACGTTAATGTTTATACTTTATTAAAGTCAAAACATATTCATTTTATATTCCTTCCTTACTGGTGGGATATGTAAAACAAAAATAATCATCAACGTAAGGAAGGAATAAAAAAAAACATTTGTTCATTTTTTTTAAAATGGTGATGGAAAATTTAGAATCGAGTGATTAGTTTTACCTAAAAGTATAAACATTGGCGTACAAAATAAGTATAAAAAATTTTAATCAAATAAAATTTTATTATTTTTAACAAATATTTCAAAAATATATCTACGTTTGTTTTTTGAGATTTTTAGAATTTTTTTTTTTTTTATTCTTATTATTTATACTTTATATATATTTATATATATATAAATATAATAATAAGAATAAGAATATATAATAAAAGTAAAAAGAATAAAGAAATAATTATAAATAATAAATAAATAAAAAAAATTTCTACGGTTAGATTTTCTTTTGGGTAATATTTTTTCATTTTTTTCAACATAATTACGTGTTTCTCTTTTGAGATTAAGAGTAAATTCATTTAGCTTTTCAATGATGGTATTCATTCTATTTTATTTTTATTCCTATCTTCTTTAAATGTCGTTTATATCAGAAAAGTTATTTCCAAAAATCTCAAAAAACTAACGTAGATATTTTTTAAAAATAGTAGATTTTTATTTGATGGATTTATTTTACGCGTAAATTGTACGGTAATGTTTATACTTTATTAAAGTCAAAACATATTCATTTTATATTCCTTCCTTACTGGTGGGATATGTAAAACAAAAATAATCATCAACGTAAGGAAGGAATCAAAAATACATTTGTTCATTTTTTTAAAATGGTGATGGAAAATTTAGAATCGAGTGATTAGTTTTACCTAAAAGTATAAACATTGGCGTACAAAATAAGTATAAAAATTTTAATCAAATAAAATTTTATTATTTTTAACAAATATTTCAAAAATATATCTACGTTTGTTTTTTGAGATTTTTAGAATTTTTTTTCTTTTTATTCTTATTATTTATACTTTATATATATTTTTATATATATATATAAATATAATAATAAGAATAAGAATATATAATAAAAGTAAAAAGAATAAAGAAATAATTATAAATAATAAATAAATAAAAAAAATTTCTACGGTTAGATTTTCTTTTGGGTAATATTTTTTCATTTTTTTTTCAACATAACGTACGTGTTTCTCTTTTGAGATTAAGAGTAAATTCATTTAGCTTTTCAATGATGGTATTCATTCTATTCTATTTTTATTCCTATCTTCTTTAAATGTCGTTTATATCAGAAAAGTTATTTCCAAAAATCTCAAAAAACTAACGTAGATATTTTTTTGAGATATTTTTTAAAAATAGTAGATTTTTATTTGATGGATTTATTTTACGCGTAAATTGTACGTTAATGTTTATACTTTATTAAAGTCAAAACATATTCATTTTATATTCCTTCCTTACTGGTGGGATATGTAAAACAAAAATAATCATCAACGTAAGGAAGGAATCAAAAAATACATTTGTTCATTTTTTTTAAAATGGTGATGGAAAATTTAGAATCGAGTGATTAGTTTTACCTAAAAGTATAAACATTGGCGTACAAAATAAGTATAAAAAATTTTAATCAAATAAAATTTTATTATTTTTAACAAATATTTCAAAAATATATCTACGTTTGTTTTTTTGAGATTTTTAGAATTTTTTTTTCTTTTTATTCTTATTATTTATACTTTATATATATTTTTATATATATAAATAAATATAATAATAAGAATAAGAATATATAATAAAAGTAAAAAGAATAAAGAAATAATTATAAATAATAAATAAATAAAAAAAATTTCTACGGTTAGATTTTCTTTGGGGTAATATTTTTTCATTTTTTTTTCAACATAACGTACGTGTTTCTCTTTTGAGATTAAGAGTAAATTCATTTAGCTTTTCAATGATGGTATTCATTCTATTCTATTTTTATTCCTATCTTCTTTAAATGTCGTTTATATCAGAAAAGTTATTTTAAAAATCTCAAAAAACTAACGTAGATATTTTTTGAGATATTTTTTAAAAATAGTAGATTTTTATTTGATGGATTTATTTTACGCGTAAATTGTACGTTAATGTTTATACTTTATTAAAGTCAAAACATATTCATTTTATATTCCTTCCTTACTGGTGGGATATGTAAAACAAAAATAATCATCAACGTAAGGAAGGAATCAAAAAATACATTTGTTCATTTTTTTTAAAATGGTGATGGAAAATTTAGAATCGAGTGATTAGTTTTACCTAAAAGTATAAACATTGGCGTACAAAATAAGTATAAAAATTTTAATCAAATAAAATTTTATTATTTTTAACAAATATTTCAAAAATATATCTACGTTTGTTTTTTTGAGATTTTTAGAATTTTTTTTTCTTTTTATTCTTATTATTTATACTTTATATATATTTTTATATATATAAATAAATATAATAATAAGAATAAGAATATATATAATATATAAAAAATAAAAAGAATAAAGAAATAATTATAAATAATAAATAAATAAAAAAATTTCTACAGTTAGATTTTTTGGGGTAATATTTTTCATTTTTTTTTCAACATAACGTACGTGTTTCTCTTTTGAGATTAAGAGTAAATTCATTTAGCTTTTCAATGATGGTATTCATTCTATTCTGTTTTATTCTATCTTCTTTAAATGTCGTTTATATCAGAAAAGTTATTTCCAAAAATCTCAAAAAACTAACGTAGATATTTTTTGAGATATTTTAAAAATAGTAGATTTTTATTTGATGGATTTATTTTACGCGTAAATTGTACGTTAATGTTTATACTTTATTAAAGTCAAAACATATTCATTTTATATTCCTTCCTTACTGGTGGGATATGTAAACAAAAATAATCATCAACGTAAGGAAGGAATCAAAAAATACATTTGTTCATTTTTTTAAAATGGTGATGGAAAATTTAGAATCGAGTGATTAGTTTTACCTAAAAGTATAAACATTGGCGTACAAAATAAGTATAAAAATTTTAATCAAATAAAATTTTATTATTTTTAACAAATATTTCAAAAAATATATCTACGTTTGTTTTTTGAGATTTTTAGAATTTTTTCTTTTTATTCTTATTATTTATACTTTATATATATTTTTATATATAAATAAATATAATAATAAGAATAAGAATATATATAATATAATAAAAATAAAAAGAATAAAGAAATAATTATAAATAATAAATAAATAAAAAATTTCTACAGTTAGATTTTTTTGGGTAATATTTTTCATTTTTTTTTCAACATAACGTACGTGTTTCTCGTTTTGAGATTAAGAGTAAATTCATTTAGCTTTTCAATGATGGTATTCATTCTATTCTGTTTTTATTCCTATCTTCTTTAAATGTCGTTTATATCAGAAAAGTTATTTCCAAAAATCTCAAAAACTAACGTAGATATTTTTTGAGATATTTTTTAAAAATAGTAGATTTTTATTTGATGGATTTATTTTACGCGTAAATTGTACGTTAATGTTTATACTTTATTAAAGTCAAAACATATTCATTTTTATATTCCTTCCTTACTGGTGGGATATGTAAAACAAAAATAATCATCAACGTAAGGAAGGAATCAAAAAAACATTTGTTATTTTTTTAAAATGGTGATGGAAAATTTAGAATCGATTGATTAGTTTTACCTAAAAGTATAAACATTGGCGTACAAAATAAGTATAAAAAATTTTAATCAAATAAAATTTTATTATTTTTAACAAATATTTCAAAAATATATCTACGTTTGTTTTTTGAGATTTTTAGAATTTTTTTTTATTCTTATTATTTATACTTTATATATATTTTATATATATATATAAATAATAATAAGAATAAGAATATATAATATAATAAAATAAAAAGAATAAGAATATAATAATAATTACAGTTAGATTTTTTTTGGGTAAAATCAACATAAGACGTGTTTCTCTTTTAAAGAAAAATTCATTTATAAATAATTTCCATTTTATTTTATCTTCTTTAAATATAAAAAATTATTCCCAAAAATCTCAAAAAAATGTAGATATTTTTTTATATTTTTTAGTAGATTTTTATTTGATGGATTTAAAAATTTTTCATTTTTTTTTTTCACTTTTAATTCCTTTATTACTGGTGGGATATATAAAAATTTTAAAAAAATCTCATTTGAGATTAAGAGTAAATTCATTTAGCTTTTCAATGATTATATATTCATTTATAAATATTATTCTGTTTTTATATTCTAGTCTGTTTTTATTATTATTCATTTTATTTATCTTTTTAAATGTCGTTTATATCAGAAAAGTTATTTCCAAAAAGGAGATATAAATAAATTTTAATCATTAAAATCTGCTCAAAAAACTAAGGAGATTTTTTTTAGATATTTTTAAAAATAGTAGATTTTTATTTGATGGATTTATTTTAATTTCGGGTAATATTTTTTCATTTTTTTTTCAAGAATTGTACCTATCTTCTTTAAATGTCGTTTATATCAGAAAAGTTAATGTTTATAAAATAGTAGATTTTTATTAATGGATTTAGTCAAAATGTTTATACTTTCAAAACATATTTTTATATTCCTTCCTTACTGGTGGGATATGTAAAACAAAAATAATCATCAACGTAAGGAAGGAATCAAAAAATACATTTGTTCATTTTTTTTAAAATGGTGATGGAAAATTTAGAATCGATTGATTAGTTTTACCTAAAAGTATAAACATTGGCGTACAAAATAAGTATAAAATATTTTAATCAAATAAAATTTTATTATTTTTAACAAATATTTCAAAATATATGAATACGTTACCTTTTTTTTCATCATCATGCTCATATATGTGTGGTTATATATATATATATATACGAAGTAAAACACTGAGTAATTTCTGAGATAAAAGATATTTAAAAGATATTAACTACTTACATTTATAAAAGATAAAAACTTACATATTTTTATAGCAAAGCCTGTAGAAAAACGAACCCAACTGATATTGTATTAGCAAAATTTTACTGTATATATATCATTGTGGAGGTAGTAAAATTATGGAAAATTCCCCCAATTCAAGTGAAAGTAACACAAGATGACCTAAAAAACGAGGTTAAACGGTAAAGGAAGTGAAAGTGTTACAAGGGAGATAAGGAACAAAGGGGAATGAACCCATTAACATATATTATATATATGATATCAGGAACAAAGGGGAATGAACCCATTAACATATATTATTATATATATGACATCAGAAATGAACAAAGCTAAATAGTTAATTATTTAAAATAAAATTAATTTATTAGCTTCATTTAGGAATGAACCCATTAACATATATTTTTTATATATATATATATATATTAATAATTATTTAATATTATTAAAATTAATAAAATATTATTATTTATTTTAATAGTAATATATATAATAATATATTTTTACTTATTTATCAGAAATGATCTAAAATTTAACTTAAAAATTAAACAAATTTAAGCTAAATGTTAATTATTTAAAATAAATTAATTTACGAATCTCATTTAGCTTATTTAATCATTTTTATTGATCATTAGATCTAAATCTTCATTTAAAATTATATATATATATATATATATATATATATATATATATATATATATATATATATATATATATATATGATATATATATACATATAATATATAGTCCTATATATATATATATGTTGTAAGCAATACTAAAGGTGATGTGATAAAAACTTCAATATATGATAATAATATTGGCTAATTGTGACAAACGTGATTTAAAACTTCATAAATGGCCGCGCAGTCATACATGTTGCTAGAGGGGGTGGATATCATCTATTTAAACAAAAAACCTGAGTTCGACGGGTGATTTGTATATGGGAGCCGATATCCACTTATACCTATTTTTGTGACCTTGGTTAATGCATCCCTGAGTTCCTTTTTGGTTTTTTTTTTTTTCCTGAGTTCCTGTCCTTCGCTGGTTGATGATAAAAACGGGACGGTGTATTTATTATCAACTAAAAAATTCCCTTTGGTAACATATATGAAAATATATTATATC